>NC_073241.2:21260000-21437500 GCF_029281585.2 Gorilla gorilla gorilla
CATTCCATTCTATACCATTCCATTCCATTCGATTCCATTCGATTCCATTCCATTCCATTCCATTCCATTAAATTTTATTCCATTCCATTCCATTCCATTCCATTCCTTTCCATTCCATTCCATTCCATTACGTTCTACTTGGGTTGATTTCATTCCATTCCATTCCATTCCATTCCATTCCATTCCATTCCATTCCATTCCATTCCATTCCTTTCGATTCCATACGATTCCATTCCATTCCATTCTATTCCAATCCATTCCGTTCTACTCGGGTTGATTCCATTCCATCCCATTCCATTCCATTCCATTCCATTCCATTCCATTTCAATCCATTCCATTCTCCTCGGGTTGATTCCATTCCATTCCATTCCATTCCATTCCATTCTATTCCATTCCATTCCATTCCAGTCCATTCCAATCCATTCCATTCTACTCGGGTTGATTCCATTCCATTCCATTCCATTCCATTCCATTCCATTCCATTCCATTCCTTTCGATTCCATTCCATTCCATTCCATTCCATTCCATTCCATTCCATTCCATTCCATTGCATTCGATTCCATTCCATTCCATTCTGTTTTACTCGGGTTGATTCCAATCTATTCCATTCCATTCCATTCCGTTACATTCCATTCCATTCCATTCCATTCCATTCCGTTCCATTCCATTCCATTCCATTCCAGTCCATTCCAATCCATTCCATTCTACTCGGGTTGATTCCATTCCATTCCATTCCATTCCATTCCATTCCAATCCATTCCATTCTACTTGTGTTGATTCCATTCCATTCCATTCCATTCCATTCCATTCCATTCCATTCCATTCGGTTCCATTCCATTCCATTCCATTCCATTCCATTCCATTAAATTTTATTCCATTCCATTCCATTCCATTCCTTTCCTTTCCATTCCATTCCATTCCATTCCATTACGTTGTACTCGGATTGATTTCATTCCATTCCATTCCATTCCATTCCATTCCATTCCATTCCATTCCATTCCATTCCATTCCACTCGATTCCATTCCATTCCATTCCATTCCATTCCATTCCATTCCATTCCATTCCATTCCATTCCAATCCATTCCGTTTTTCTCGGGTTGATTCCATTCCATTCCATTCCATTCCATTCCATTCCATTCCATTCCATTCCATTCCATTCCATTCCATTCCATTCCATTCCAATCCATTCCATTCTACTCGGGTTGATTCCATTCCATTCCATTCCATTCCATTCCATTCCATTCCATTCCATTCCATTCCATTCCATTCCATTCCAATCCATTCCATTCTACTCGGGTTGATTCCATTCCATTCCATTCCATTCCATTCCGTTCCATTCCATTCCATTCCATTCCAATCCATTCCATTCAACTCGGGTTGATTCCTTTCAATTCCATTCCATTCCATTCCATTCCATTAAATTTTATTCCATTCCATTCCATTCCATTCCTTTCCATTCCATTCCATTCCATTCCATTCCATTCCATTACTTTCTGCTCGGGTTGATTTCATTCCATTCCATTCCATTCCATTCCATTCCATTCCATTCCATTCCATTCCATTCCTTTCGATTCCATACGATTCCATCCCATTCCATTCCATTCCAATCCATTCCGTTCTACTCGGGTTGATTCCATTCCATTCCATTCCATTCCATTCGATTCCATTCCATTCCATTTCAATCCATTCCATTCTACTCGGGTTGATTCCATTCCATTCCATTCCATTCCATTCCATTCCATTCCATTCCATTCCATTCCTTTCGATTCCATTCCATTCCATTCCATTCCATTCCATTCCATTCCATTCCATTCCATTCCATTCCATTCTATTGCATTCCATTCCATTCTATTCCATTCCTTTCTACTCGGGTTGATTCCAATCTATTCCATTCCATTCCATTCCGTTACATTCCATTCCATTCCATTCCTTTCCATTCCGTTCCATTCCATTCCATTCCATTCCAGTCCAGTCCAATCCATTCCATTCTACTCGGGTTGATTCCATTCCATTCCATTCCATTCCATTCCATTCCATTCCATTCCATTCCATTCCAATCCATTCCATTCTACTCGGGTTGATTCCATTCCATTCCATTCCATTCCATTCCATTCCATTCCATTCCATTCCATTCCATTCGATTCCATTCCATTCCATTCCATTCCATTCCATTCCATTAAATTTTATTCCATTCCATTCCATTCCATTCCTTTCCTTTCCATTCCATTCCATTCCATTCCATTCGATTCCATTCCATTCCATTCCATTCCAATCCATTCCATTCTACTCGGGTTGATTCCATTCCACTCCATTCCATTCAATTCCATTCCATTCCATTCCATTCCATTCCTTTAAATTCCCTTCCATTCCATTCCATTCCATTAAATTCCATTGCATTCCATTCCATTCCATTCCGTTCTACTCGGGTTGATTCCATTCCATTCCATTCCATTCCATTCCATTCCATTCCATTCCATTCCATTCCATTCCATTTGATTCCATTCGATTCCATTCCATTCCATTCCATTCCAATCCATTCCATTCTACTCGGGTTGATTCCATTCCATTCCATTCCATTCCATTCCATTCCATTCCATTCCATTCCATTCCATTCAATTCCTTCCATTCCATTCCATTCTATTCCATTAAACTCCATTCCAATCCATTCCATTCTACTCGGGTTGATTTGATTCCATTCCATTCCATTCCATTCCATTCCAGTCCAGTCCAGTCCATTCCAATCCATTCCATTCTACTCGGGTTGATTCCATTCCATTCCATTCCATTCCATTCCATTCCATTCCATTCCATTCCAATCCATTCCATTCTACTCGGGTTGATTCCATTCCATTCCATTCCATTCTATTCCACTCCATTCCATTTCATTCCATTCCATTCCATTCCATTCCATTCCATTCCATTCCAATCCATTCCATTCCATTCCATTCCATTCCAATCCATTCCATTCTACTCGGGTTGATTTGATTCCATTCCATTCCATTCCATTCCCTTCCATTCCATTCCATTCCAGTCCATTCCAATCCATTCCATTCTACTCGGCTTGATTTGATTCCATTCCATTCCATTCCATTCCATTCCAGTCCATTCCAATCCATTCCATTCTTCTCGGGTTGATTCCATTCCATTCCATTCCATTCCATTCCTTTCCATTCCGTTCTACTCTGGTTGAATTCATTCCTTTCCATTGCATTCCATTCCATTCCATTCCATTCTATGCCATTCGATTCCATTCCATTCCATTTCAATCCATTCCGTTCTACTCGGGTTGATTCCATTCCATTCCATTCCATTCCATTCCATTCCATTCCATTCCATTCCAGTCCATTCCAATCCATTCCATTCTACTCGGGTTGATTCCATTCGATTCCATTCCATTCCATTGGATTCCATTCCATTCCATTCCATTCCATTCCGTTCAATTCGATTCGATTCCATTCCATTCCAATCCATTCCATTCCATTCCATTGGATTCCATTCCATTCCATTCCTTTCCATTCCATTGGATTCCATTCCATTCCATTCCATTCCATTCCATTCCATTCCATTCCTTTCCATTCCATTCCATTCCATTCCGTTCTACTCGGGTTGATTCCATTCTATTCCATTCCATTCCATTCCATTCCATTCGATTCCATTCGATTCCATTCCATTCCATTCCATTAAATTTCATTCCATTCCATTCCATTCCATTCCATTCCATTCCATTCCATTCCAATCCATTCCATTCTACTCGGGTTGATTCCATTCCATTCAATTCCATTCCATTCCATTCCATTCAATTCCATTCCATTCCATTCCATTCCATTCCATTCCATTCCATTCCTTTCCATTCCATTCCATTCCATTACGTTCTACTCGGGTTGATTTCATTCCATTCCATTCCATTCCATTCCATTCCATTCCATTCCATTCCATTCCTTTCGATTCCATACGATTCCATTCCATTCCATTCCATTTCAATCCATTCCGTTCTACTCGGGTTGATTCCATTCCATTCCATTCCATTCCATTCCATTCCATTCCATTCCATTCCATTACTTTCCTTTCCATTCCATTCCATTCCATTCCATTACGTTCTACTCGGGTTGATTTCATTCCATGCCATTCCATTCCATTCCATTCCAATCCATTCCGTTCTACTCGGGTTGATTCCATTCCATTCCATTCGATTCCATTCCATTCCATTTCAATCCATTCCATTCTACTCGGGTTGATTCCATTCCATTCCATTCCATTCCATTCCATTCCATTCCATTCCATTCCATTCCATTCCATTCCATTCGATTCCATTCCATTCCATTCCGTTCTACTCGGGTTGATTCTATTCCATTCCATTCCATTCCATTCCATTCCATTCCATTCCATTCCATTCCAGTCCATTCCAATCCATTCCATTCTTCTCGGTTTGATTCCATTCCATTCCATTCCATTCCATTCCATTCCATTCCATTCTATTGCATTCCATTACATTCCATTCCATTCCGTTCTACTCGGGTTGATTCCAATCTATTCCATTCCATTCCATTCCGTTACATTCCATTCCATTCCATTCCATTCCATTCCATTCCGTTCCATTCCATTCCATTCCATTCCAGTCCATTCCAATCCATTCCATTCTACTCGGGTTGATTCCATTCCATTCCATTCCATTCCATTCCATTCCATTACATTCCATTCCAATCCATTCCATTCTACTCGGGTTGATTCCATTCCATTCCATTCCATTCCATTCCATTCCATTCCATTCCATTCCATTCCATTCCATTCCATTCCATTAAATTTTATTCCGTTCCATTCCATTCCATTCCTTTCCTTTCCAATCCATTCCATTCCATTCCATTACGTTCTACTCGGGTTGATTTCATTCCATTCCATTCCATTCCATTCCATTCCATTCCATTCCATTCGATTCCATTCCATTCCGTTTCAATCCATTCCATTCTACTCGGGTTGATTCCATTCCATTCCATTTGATTCCATTCCATTCCATTCCATTCCATTCCATTCCATTCCATTCCATTCCATTCTGTTCTACTCGGGTTGATTTCATTCTATTCCATTCCATTCCATTCCCTTCCATTCCATTCCATTCAATTCCATTCGATTCCAATCCATTCCATTCCATTAAATTCCATTCCATTCCATTCCATTCCATTCCATTCCATTCCATTCCATTCCATTCGATTCCATTCCATTCCATTCCGTTCTACTCGGGTTGATTCTATTCCATTCCATTCCATTCCATTCCATTCCATTCCATTCCATTCCATTCCAGTCCATTCCAATCCATTCCATTCTTCTCGGTTTGATTCCATTCCATTCCATTCCATTCCATTCCATTCCATTCCATTCTATTGCATTCCATTACATTCCATTCCATTCCGTTCTACTCGGGTTGATTCCAATCTATTCCATTCCATTCCATTCCGTTACATTCCATTCCATTCCATTCCATTCCATTCCATTCCGTTCCATTCCATTCCATTCCATTCCAGTCCATTCCAATCCATTCCATTCTACTCGGGTTGATTCCATTCCATTCCATTCCATTCCATTCCATTCCATTACATTCCATTCCAATCCATTCCATTCTACTCGGGTTGATTCCATTCCATTCCATTCCATTCCATTCCATTCCATTCCATTCCATTCCATTCCATTCCATTCCATTCCATTAAATTTTATTCCGTTCCATTCCATTCCATTCCTTTCCTTTCCAATCCATTCCATTCCATTCCATTACGTTCTACTCGGGTTGATTTCATTCCATTCCATTCCATTCCATTCCATTCCATTCCATTCCATTCGATTCCATTCCATTCCGTTTCAATCCATTCCATTCTACTCGGGTTGATTCCATTCCATTCCATTTGATTCCATTCCATTCCATTCCATTCCATTCCATTCCATTCCATTCCATTCCATTCTGTTCTACTCGGGTTGATTTCATTCTATTCCATTCCATTCCATTCCCTTCCATTCCATTCCATTCAATTCCATTCGATTCCAATCCATTCCATTCCATTAAATTCCATTCCATTCCATTCCATTCCATTCCATTCCATTCCATTCCATTCCATTCCATTCCATTCCATTCCATTCCGTTCTACTCGGGTTGATTCCATTCCATTCCATTCCATTCCATTCCATTCGATTCCATTCCATTCCATTCCATTCCAATCCATTCCATTCCAATCCATTCCATTCTACTCGGGTAGATTCCATTCCATTACATTCCTTTCCATTCCATTCCATTCCATTCCATTCCATTCCATTCGATTCCATTCGATTCCATTCCATTCCATTCCATTAAATTCCATTCCATTCCATTCCATTCCATTCCACTCCATTCCATTCCATTCCATTCCATTCTACTCGGGTTGATTCCATTCCATTCCATTCCATTCCATTCCATTCCATTCCATTCCATTCCATTCAATTCCATTCCATTCCATTCCATTCCATTCCATTGCATTCCAATCCATTCCATTCTACTCGGGTTGATTTGATTCCATTCCATTCCATTCCATTCCATTTCATTCCATTCCATTCGATTCCATTCCATTCCAATCCATTCCATTCCATTCCATTCCATTTCATTCCATTCCATTCCATTCCATTCGATTCGATTCCATTCCATTCCATTCCGTTCCATTCCTTTCTATTCGATTCCATTCCATTCCATTCCATTCCATTCCATTCCATTCCATTCCATTCCATTCCATTCCATTCCATTCCGTTCTACTCGGGTTCATTCCATTCCATTCCATTCCATTGCATTCTATTCCATTGAATTCCCTTCCTTTCTATTCCATTCCATTCCATTCCATTCCATTCCGTTCTACTCGGGTTGATTCCATTCCATTCCATTCCATTCCATTCCATTCCATTCCATTCCATTCCATTCCATTCCATTCGATTCCATTCCATTCCATTCCATTCCAATCCATTCCATTCTACTCGGGTTCATTCCATTCCATTCCATTCCATTCCATCCCATTCCATTCGGTTCAATTCGGTTCCATTCGATTCCATTCCATTTCAATCCATTCCATTCCATTCCGTTCCGTTCCGTTCCATTTCGTTCGTTCCGTTCTATTCGGGTTGATTCCATTCTATTCCACTCCATTCCATTCGATTCCATTGGTTTCCTTTCGATTCCATTCCATTCCATTCCATTCTATTCTATTCAATTCCATTCCATTCCATTCCATTCCATTGTATTCCAATCCATTCCTTTCTACTCGGGTTGATTCCATTCCATTCCATTCCGTTCCACTCCATTCCATTCCTTTCCATTCCATTCCATTTCATTGCATTTCAATCCATTCCATTCTACTCGGGTTGATTCCATTCCATTCCATTCCATTCCATTCCATTCCATTCCATTCCATTCCAATCCATTCCATTCTACTCGGGTTGATTCCATTCCATTCCTTTCCATTCCATTCCATTCCATTCCATTCCATTCCATTCCATTCCATTCCGTTCCGTTCCGTTCCGTTCCATTCCATTCCATTCCATTCCATTCCATTCCGTTCTACTCGGGTTGATTCCATGCCATTCCATTCCATTCCATTCCATTCCATTCCATTCCATTCGATTCCATTCCAATCCATTCCATTCCAATCCATTCCATTCTACTCGAGTAGATTCCATTCCATTCCATTCCATTCCATTCCATTCCATTCCATTCCATTCCATTCCATTCCATTCCATTTGATTCCATTCGATTCCATTCCATTCCATTCCATTCCAATCCATTCCATTCTACTCGGGTTGATTCCATTCCATTCCATTCCATTCCATTCCATTCCATTCCATTCCATTCCATTCCATTCCAATCCATTCCATTCTACTCGGGTTGATTCCACTCCATTCCATTCCATTCCATTCCATTCCATTCAATTCCATTCCATTCCATTCCATTCCAATCTATACCATTCCATTCCATTCGATTCCATTCGATTCCATTCCATTCCATTCCATTCCATTAAATTTGATTCCATTCCATTCCATTCCATTCCTTTCCATTCCATTCCATTCCATTACGTTCTACTCGGGTTGATTTCATTCCATTCCATTCCATTCCATTCCGTTCCATTCCTTTCCATTCCATTCCATTCCATTCCTTTCGATTCCATACGATTCCATTCCATTCCATTCCATTCCAATCCATTCCGTTCTACTCGGGTTGATTCCATTCCATCCCATTCCATTCCATTCCATTCCATTCCATTCCATTCCATTCCATTCCATTCCATTCCATTTCAATCCATTCCATTCTACTCGGGTTGATTCCATTCCATTCCATTCCATTCCATTCCATTCCATTCCATTCCATTCCATTCCATTCCAGTCCATTCCAATCCATTCCATTCTACTCGGGTTGATTCCATTCCATTCCATTCCATTCCATTCCATTCCATTCCATTCCATTCCTTTCGATTCCATTCCATTCCATTCCAGTCCATTCCAATCCATTCCATTCTACTCGGGTTGATTCCATTCCATTCCATTCCATTCCATTCCATTCTGTTCTACTCGGGTTGATTCCATTCCATTCCATTCCATTCCATTCCATTCCATTCCATTCCATTGCATTCCATTCCATTCCATTCCATTCTGTTCTACTCGGGTTGATTCCAATCTATTCCATTCCATTCCATTCCGTTACATTCCATTCCATTCCATTCCATTCCATTCCATTCCGTTCCATTCCATTCCATTCCATTCCAGTCCATTCCAATCCATTCCATTCTACTCGGGTTGATTCCATTCCATTCCATTCCATTCCATTCCAATCCATTCCATTCTACTTGTGTTGATTCCATTCCATTCCATTCCATTCCATTCCATTCCATTCCATTCCATTCCATTCGGTTCCATTCCATTCCATTCCATTCCATTCCATTCCATTCCATTAAATTTTATTCCATTCCATTCCATTCCATTCCTTTCCTTTCCATTCCATTCCATTCCATTCCATTACGTTGTACTCGGATTGATTTCATTCCATTCCATTCCATTTCATTCCATTCCATTCCATTCCATTCAATTCCATTCCATTCCATTCCACTCGATTCCATTCCATTCCATTCCATTCCATTCCATTCCATTCCATTCCATTCCAATCCATTCCGTTTTTCTCGGGTTGATTCCATTCCATTCCATTCCATTCCATTCGATTCCATTCCATTCCATTTCAATCCATTCCATTCTATTCGGGTTGATTCCATTCCATTCCATTCCATTCCATTCCATTCCATTCCATTCCATTCCATTCCATTCCAATCCATTCCATTCTACTCGGGTTGATTCCATTCCATTCCATTCCATTCCATTCCATTCCATTCCATTCCATTCCATTCCAATCCATTCCATTCAACTCGGGTTGATTCCTTTCAATTCCATTCCATTCCATTCCATTCCATTAAATTTTATTCCATTCCATTCCATTCCATTCCTTTCCATTCCATTCCATTCCATTCCATTCCATTCCATTCCATTACTTTCTACTCGGGTTGATTTCATTCCATTCCATTCCTTTCCATTCCATTCCATTCCATTCCATTCCATTCCTTTCGATTCCATACGATTCCATCCCATTCAATTCCATTCCAATCCATTCCGTTCTACTCGGGTTGATTCCATTCCATTCCATTCCATTCCATTCGATTCCATTCCATTCCATTTCAATCCATTCCATTCTACTCGGGTTGATTCCATTCCATTCCATTCCATTCCATTCCATTCCATTCCATTCCATTCCATTCCTTTCGATTCCATTCCATTCCATTCCATTCCATTCCACTTCATTCCATTCCATTCCATTCCATTCCATTCCATTCCATTCCATTCCATTCTATTGCATTCCATTCCATTCCATTCCATTCCGTTCTACTCGGGTTGATTCCAATCTATTCCATTCCATTCCATTCCGTTACATTCCATTCCATTCCATTCCTTTCCATTCCGTTCCATTCCATTCCATTCCATTCCAGTCCATTCCAATCCATTCCATTCTACTCGGGTTGATTCCATTCCATTCCATTCCATTCCATTCCATTCCATTACATTCCATTCCAATCCATTCCATTCTACTCGGGTTGATTCCATTCCATTCCATTCCATTCCATTCCATTCCATTCCATTCCATTCCATTCCATTCCATTCGATTCCATTCCATTCCATTCCATTCCATTCCATTCCATTAAATTTTATTCCATTCCATTCCATTCCATTCCTTTCCTTTCCATTCCATTCCATTCCATTCCATTCGATTCCATTCCATTCCATTCCATTCCAATCCATTCCGTTCTACTCGGGTTGATTCCATTCCACTCCATTCCATTCAATTCCATTCCATTCCATTCCATTCCATTCCTTTAAATTCCCTTCCATTCCATTCCATTCCATTAAATTCCATTGCATTCCATTCCATTCCATTCCGTTCTACTCGGGTTGATTCCATTCCATTCCATTCCATTCCATTCCATTCCATTCCATTCCATTCCATTCCATTCCATTCCATTCCATTTGATTCCATTCGATTCCATTCCATTCCATTCCATTCCAATCCATTCCATTCTACTCGGGTTGATTCCATTCCATTCCATTCCATTCCATTCCATTCCATTCCATTCCATTCCATTCCATTCCATTCCATTGCATTCCATTCCATTCAATTCCTTCCATTCCATTCCATTCGATTCCATTAAACTCCATTCCAATCCATTCCATTCTACTCGGGTTAATTTGATTCCATTCCATTCCATTCCATTCCATTCCATTCCAGTCCAGTCCAGTCCATTCCAATCCATTCCATTCTACTCGGGTTGATTCCATTCCATTCCATTCCATTCCATTCCATTCCATTCCATTCCAATCCATTCCATTCTACTCGGGTTGATTCCATTCCATTCCATTCCATTCTATTCCACTCCATTCCATTTCATTCCATTCCATTCCATTCCATTCCATTCCATTCCATTCCATTCCAATCCATTCCATTCTACTCGGGTTGATTTGATTCCATTCCATTCCATTCCATTCCATTCCATTCCATTCCATTCCAGTCCATTCCAATCCATTCCATTCTACTCGGCTTGATTTGATTCCATTCCATTCCATTCCATTCCATTCCAGTCCATTCCAATCCATTCCATTCTTCTCGGGTTGATTCCATTCCATTCCATTCCATTCCATTCCTTTCCATTCCGTTCTACTCTGGTTGAATTCATTCCTTTCCATTGCATTCCATTCCATTCCATTCCATTCTATGCCATTCGATTCCATTCCATTCCATTTCAATCCATTCCGTTCTACTCGGGTTGATTACATTCCATTCCATTCCATTCCATTCCATTCCATTCCATTCCAGTCCATTCCAATCCATTCCATTCTACTCGGGTTGATTCCATTCGATTCCATTCCATTCCATTGGATTCCATTCCATTCCATTCCATTCCATTCCGTTCCATTCGATTCGATTCCATTCCATTCCAATCCATTCCATTCCATTCCATTCCATTCCATTCCATTCCTTTCCATTCCATTGGATTCCATTCCATTCCATTCCATTCCATTCCATTCCATTCCATTCCATTCCATTCCTTTCCATTCCATTCCATTCCATTCCGTTCTACTCGGGTTGATTCCATTCTATTCCATTCCATTCCATTCGATTCCATTCGATTCCATTCGATTCCATTCCATTCCATTCCATTAAATTTCATTCCATTCCATTCCATTCCATTCCATTCCATTCCGTTCGATTCCATTCCATTCCATTCCAATCCAATCCATTCCATTCTACTCGGGTTGATTCCATTCCATTCCATTCCATTCCATTCCATTCCATTCCATTCCGTTCCATTCCAATCCATTCCATTCTACTCGGGTTGAGTCCATTCCATTCCATTCCATTCCATTCCATTCCAATCCATTCCATTCTACTCGGGTTGATTCCATTCCATTCCATTCCATTCCATTCCAATCCATTCCATTCAACTCGGGTTGATTCCATTCAATTCCATTCCATTCCATTCCATTCCATTCCATTCCATTCCATTCCATTCCTTTCCATTCCATTCCATTCCATTCCGTTCTACTCGGGTTGATTCCATTCTATTCCATTCCATTCCATTCGATTCCATTCGATTCCATTCGATTCCATTCCATTCCATTCCATTAAATTTCATTCCATTCCATTCCATTCCATTCCATTCCATTCCGTTCGATTCCATTCCATTCCATTCCAATCCAATCCATTCCATTCTACTCGGGTTGATTCCATTCCATTCCATTCCATTCCATTCCATTCCATTCCGTTCCATTCCAATCCATTCCATTCTACTCGGGTTGAGTCCATTCCATTCCATTCCATTCCATTCCATTCCAATCCATTCCATTCTACTCGGGTTGATTCCATTCCATTCCATTCCATTCCATTCCAATCCATTCCATTCAACTCGGGTTGATTCCATTCAATTCCATTCCATTCCATTCCATTCCATTCCATTCCATTCCATTCCATTCCATTCCATTCCATTAAATTTTATTCCATTCCATTCCATTCCATTCCTTTCCATTCCATTCCATTCCATTACGTTCTACTCGGGTTGATTTCATTCCATTCCATTCCATTCCATTCCATTCCATTCCATTCCATTCCTTTCGATTCCATACGATTCCATTCCATTCCATTCCATTCCAATCCATTCCGTTCTACTCGGGTTGATTCCATTCCATTCCATTCCATTCCATTCGATTCCATTCCATTCCATTTCAATCCATTCCATTCTACTCGGGTTGATTCCATTCCATTCCATTCCATTCCATTCCATTCAATTCCATTCCATTCCATTCCAGTCCATTCCAATCCATTCCATTCTACTCGGGTTGATTCCATTCCATTCCATTCCATTCCATTCCATTCCATTCCATTCCTTTCGATTCCATTCCATTCCATTCCATTCCATTCCATTCCATTCCATTCCATTCCATTCCATTCTATTGCATTCCATTCCATTCCATTCCATTCCGTTCTACTCGGGTTGATTCCAATCTATTCCATTCCATTCTATTCCGTTACATTCCATTCCATTCCATTCCATTCCATTCCGTTCCATTCCATTCCATTCCATTCCAGTCCATTCCAATCCATTCCATTCTACTCGGGTTGATTCCATTCCATTCCATTCCATTCCATTACATTCCATTCCAATCCATTCCATTCTACTTGGGTTGATACCATTCCATTCCATTCCATTCCATTCCATTCCATTCCATTCCATTCCATTCCATTCCGTTCCGTTCTGTTCCGTTCCATTCCATTCGATTCCATTCCATTCCATTCCAATCCATTCCATTCAACTCGGGTTGATTTGATTCCATTCCATTCCATTCCATTCCATTCCATTCCATTCCATTCCAGTCCATTCCAATCCATTCCATTCTACTCGGGTTGATTCCATTCCATTCCATTCCATTCCATTCCATTCCATTCCATTCCAATCCATTCCATTCTACTCGGGTTGATTCCATTCCATTCCATTCCATTCTATTCCACTCCATTCCATTTCATTTCATTCCATTCCATTCCATTCCATTCCAATCCATTCCATTCTTCTCTGGTTTATTCCATTCCATTCCATTCCATTCCATTCCATTCCATTCCATTCCATTCCAATCCATTCCATTCTACTCGGGTAGATTCCATTCCATTCCATTCCATTCCATTCCATTCCATTCCATTCCATTCCATTCCGTTCCGTTCCATTCCATTCGATTACATTCCATTCCAATCCAATCCATTCCATTCTACTCGTTTTGATTTCATTCCATTCCATTCCATTCCGTTCCTTTCTACTCGGGTTGACTCCATTGAGTTCCATTCCGTTCTCTTCCGTCCCGTCCCGTCCCGTCCCATCCCGTCCCGACCCGTCCCGACCAGTGCCATTGTTCTCCGGTTGATTCCATTCCATTCCATTCCGTTCCTTTCCGTTCCGTTCCATTCCGTTCCACACGGGTTGATTCAATTCCATTCTATTCTATTCCATTCCATTCCATTCCATTCCATTCCATTCCATTCCATTCTACTCTGGTTGATTCCATGCTGTTCCGTTCCGTTCCATTCCGTTCCACCCCGACCCGTCCCGTACCGTCCCGTCCCGTCCCATCCCGTTCCGATCTGCTCGGGTTGATTCCGTTCCATTCCGTTCCGTTCCTTTCCTTTCCGTTCCGTTCCATTCCGTTCCACGCGGGTTGATGCAATTCCATTCTATTACGTTGAATTCATTCCATTCCATTCCATTCCATTCTAATCGGATTGATTCCATTCCATTAAATTCCATTCCAGTCCATTCCAATCCATTCCATTCTACTCGGGTTGATTCCATTCCATTCCATTCCATTCCATTCCATTCCATTCCATTCCATTCCGTTCTACTCGGGTTGATTCCATTCCATTCTATTCCATTCCATTCCATTCCATTCCATTCCATTCCATTCCATTCCAATCCATTCCATTCCAATCCATTCCATTCTACTCGGGTAGATTCCATTCCATTCCATTCCATTCCATTCCATTCCATTCCTTTCCATTCCATTCCATTCCATTCGATTCCATTCGATTCCATTCCATTCCATTCCATTCCAATCCATTCCATTCTACTCGGGTTGATTCCATTCCATTCCATTCCATTCCATTCCATTCCATTCCATTCCAATCCATTCCATTCTACTCGGGTTGATTCCATTCCATTCCATTCCATTCCATTCCATTCCATTCCATTCCATTCCATTCCATTCCATTCCATTCTATTCCTTTCCATTCCATTCCATTCCATTCGATTCCATTCTATTCCATTCGATTCCATTCCATTAAATTCCATTCCATTCCATTCCATTCCATTCCATTCCATTCCATTCCATTCCATTCCATACCATTCCATTCCATTCCATTCCGTTCTTCTTGGGTTGATTCCATTCCATTCCATTCCATTCCATTCCATTCAATTCCATTCCATTCCATTCCAGTCCATTCCAATCCATTCCATTCTACTCGGGTTGATTCCATTCAATTCCATTCCATTCTATTCCACTCCATTCCATTTCATTCCATTCCATTCCATTCCATTCCATTCCATTCCATTCCAATCCATTCCATTCTACTCGGGTTGATTTGATTCCATTCCATTCCATTCCATTCCATTCCATTCCATTCCAGTCCATTCCAATCCATTCCATTCTACTCGGCTTGATTTGATTCCATTCCATTCCATTTCATTCCATTCCAGTCCATTCCAATCCATTCCATTCTTCTCGGGTTGATTCCATTCCATTCCATTCCATTCCATTCCGTTCTACTCTGGTTGAATTCATTCCTTTCCATTGCATTCCATTCCATTCCATTCCATTCTATGCCATTCGATTCCATTCCATTCCATTTCAATCCATTCCGTTCTACTCGGGTTGATTCCATTCCATTCCATTCCATTCCATTCCATTCCATTCCATTCCAGTCCATTCCAATCCATTCCATTCTACTCGGGTTGATTCCATTCGATTCCATTCCATTCCATTGGATTCCATTCCATTCCATTCCATTCCATTCCGTTCCATTCGATTCGGTTCCATTCCATTCCAATCCATTCCATTCCATTCCATTCCATTCCATTCCATTCCTTTCCATTCCATTGGATTCCATTCCATTCCATTCCATTCCATTCCATTCCTTTCCATTCCATTCCTTTCCATTCCATTCCATTCCATTCCTTTCTACTCGGGTTGATTCCATTCTATTCCATTCCATTCCATTCGATTCCATTCGATTCCATTCGATTCCATTCCATTCCATTCCATTAAATTTCATTCCATTCCATTCCATTCCATTCCATTCCATTCCATTCCATTCCATTCCGTTCGATTCCATTCCATTCCATTCCAATCCAATCCATTCCATTCTACTCGGGTTGATTCCATTCCATTCCATTCCATTCCATTCCATTCCATTCCGTTCCATTCCAATCCATTCCATTCTACTCGGGTTGATTCCATTCCATTCCATTCCATTCCATTCCATTCCATTCCATTCCAATCCATTCCATTCTACTCGGGTTGATTCCATTCCATTCCATTCCATTCCATTCCATTCCATTCCATTCCATTCCATTCCATTCCAATCCATTCCATTCAACTCGGGTTGATTCCATTCAATTCCATTCCATTCCATTCCATTCCATTAAATTTTATTCCATTCCATTCCATTCCATTCCTTTCCATTCCATTCCATTCCATTACGTTCTACTCGGGTTGATTTCATTCCATTCCATTCCATTCCATTCCATTCCATTCCATTCCATTCCATTCCATTCCATTCCATTCCATTCCTTTCGATTCCATACGATTCCATTCCATTCCATTCCATTCCAATCAATTCCGTTCTACTCGGGTTGATTCCATTCCATTCCATTCCATTCCATTCGATTCCATTCCATTCCATTCCATTCCATTCCATTCCATTCCATTTCAATCCATTCCATTCTACTCGGGTTGATTCCATTCCATTCCATTCCATTCCATTCCATTCAATTCCATTCCATTCCATTCCAGTCCATTCCAATCCATTCCATTCTACTCGGGTTGATTCCATTCCATTCCATTCCATTCCATTCCATTCCATTCCATTCCATTCCATTCCATTCCATTCCTTTCGATTCCATTCCATTCCATTCCATTCCATTCCATTCCATTCCATTCCATTCCATTCTATTGCATTCCATTCCATTCCATTCCATTCCGTTCTACTCGGGTTGATTCCAATCTATTCCATTCCATTCTATTCCGTTACATTCCATTCCATTCCATTCCATTCCATTCCGTTCCATTCCATTCCATTCCATTCCAGTCGATTCCAATCCATTCCATTCTACTCGGGTTGATTCCATTCCATTCCATTCCATTCCATTACATTCCATTCCAATCCATTCCATTCTACTTGGGTTGATACCATTCCATTCCATTCCATTCCATTCCATTCCATTCCATTCCATTCCATTCCGTTCCGTTCCGTTCTGTTCCGTTCCATTCCATTCGATTCCATTCCATTCCATTCCAATCCATTCCATTCAACTCGGGTTGATTTGATTCCATTCCATTCCATTCCATTCCATTCCATTCCATTCCAGTCCATTCCAATCCATTCCATTCTACTCGGGTTGATTCCATTCCATTCCATTCCATTCCATTCCATTCCATTCCATTCCAATCCATTCCATTCTACTCGGGTTGATTCCATTCCATTCCATTCCATTCTATTCCACTCCATTCCATTTCATTTCATTCCATTCCATTCCATTCCATTCCATTCCATTCCAATCCATTCCATTCTACTCGGGTTGATTTGATTCCATTCCATTCCATTCCATTCCATTCCATTCCATTCCAGTCCATTCCAATCCATTCCATTCTACTCGGCTTGATTTGATTCCATTCCATTCCATTTCATTCCATTCCAGTCCATTCCAATCCATTCCATTCTTCTCGGGTTGATTCCATTCCATTCCATTCCATTCCATTCCGTTCTACTCTGGTTGAATTCATTCCTTTCCATTGCATTCCATTCCATTCCATTCCATTCTATGCCATTCGATTCCATTCCATTCCATTTCAATCCATTCCGTTCTACTCGGGTTGATTCCATTCCATTCCATTCCATTCCATTCCATTCCATTCCATTCCAGTCCATTCCAATCCATTCCATTCTACTCGGGTTGATTCCATTCGATTCCATTCCATTCCATTGGATTCCATTCCATTCCATTCCATTCCATTCCGTTCCATTCGATTCGATTCCATTCCATTCCAATCCATTCCATTCCATTCCATTCCATTCCATTCCATTCCTTTCCATTCCATTGGATTCCATTCCATTCCATTCCATTCCATTCCATTCCTTTCCATTCCATTCCTTTCCATTCCATTCCATTCCATTCCTTTCTACTCGGGTTGATTCCATTCTATTCCATTCCATTCCATTCGATTCCATTCGATTCCATTCGATTCCATTCCATACCATTCCATTAAATTTCATTCCATTCCATTCCATTCCATTCCATTCCATTCCATTCCATTCCATTCCATTCCATTCCATTCCGTTCGATTCCATTCCATTCCATTCCAATCCAATCCATTCCATTCTACTCGGGTTGATTCCATTCCATTCCATTCCATTCCATTCCATTCCATTCCGTTCCATTCCAATCCATTCCATTCTACTCGGGTTGATTCCATTCCATTCCATTCCATTCCATTCCATTCCATTCCATTCCAATCCATTCCATTCTACTCGGGTTGATTCCATTCCATTCCATTCCATTCCATTCCATTCCATTCCATTCCATTCCATTCCATTCCAATCCATTCCATTCAACTCGGGTTGATTCCATTCAATTCCATTCCATTCCATTCCATTCCATTAAATTTTATTCCATTCCATTCCATTCCATTCCTTTCCATTCCATTCCATTCCATTACGTTCTACTCGGGTTGATTTCATTCCATTCCATTCCATTCCATTCCATTCCATTCCATTCCATTCCATTCCATTCCATTCCATTCCATTCCATTCCTTTCGATTCCATACGATTCCATTCCATTCCATTCCATTCCAATCAATTCCGTTCTACTCGGGTTGATTCCATTCCATTCCATTCCATTCCATTCGATTCCATTCCATTCCATTCCATTCCATTCCATTCCATTCCATTTCAATCCATTCCATTCTACTCGGGTTGATTCCATTCCATTCCATTCCATTCCATTCCATTCAATTCCATTCCATTCCATTCCAGTCCATTATAATCCATTCCATTCTACTCGGGTTGATTCCATTCCATTCCATTCCATTCCATTCCATTCCATTCCATTCCATTCCATTCCATTCCTTTCGATTCCATTCCATTCCATTCCATTCCATTCCATTCCATTCCATTCCATTCCATTCTATTGCATTCCATTCCATTCCATTCCATTCCGTTCTACTCGGGTTGATTCCAATCTATTCCATTCCATTCTATTCCGTTACATTCCACTCCATTCCATTCCATTCCATTCCGTTCCATTCCATTCCATTCCATTCCAGTCGATTCCAATCCATTCCATTCTACTCGGGTTGATTCCATTCCATTCCATTCCATTCCATTACATTCCATTCCAATCCATTCCATTCTACTTGGGTTGATACCATTCCATTCCGTTCCATTCCATTCCATTCCATTCCATTCCATTCCATTCCGTTCCGTTCCGTTCTGTTCCGTTCCATTCCATTCGATTCCATTCCATTCCATTCCAATCCATTCCATTCAACTCGGGTTGATTTGATTCCATTCCATTCCATTCCATTCCATTCCATTCCATTCCAGTCCATTCCAATCCATTCCATTCTACTCGGGTTGATTCCATTCCATTCCATTCCATTCCATTCCATTCCATTCCATTCCAATCCATTCCATTCTACTCGGGTTGATTCCATTCCATTCCATTCCATTCTATTCCACTCCATTCCATTTCATTCCATTCCATTCCATTCCATTCCATTCCAATCCATTCCATTCTTCTCTGCTTTATTCCATTCCATTCCATTCCATTCCATTCCATTCCATTCCATTCCAATCCATTCTATTCTACTCGGGTTGATTCCATTCCGTTCCTTTCCATTCCATTCCATTCCATTCCATTCCATTCCATTCCATTCCATTCCGTTCCATTCCATTCCATTCCATTCCATTCGTTTCCATTCCTTTCCATTCCATTCCTTTCCATTCCATTCCATTCCGTTCTACTCGGGTTGATCCCATTCTATTCCATTCCATTCCATTCGATTCCATTCGATTCCATTCCACTCCATTCCATTAAATTCCATTCCATTCCATTCCATTCCGTTCCATTCCATTACGTTCTACTCGGGAAGATTTCATTCTATTCCATTCCATTCCATTCCATTCCTTTCCATTCCATTCCATTCCATTCGATTCCATTCGATTCCATTCCATTCCATTCCATTCCAATCCATTCCGTTCTACTCGGGTTGATTCCATTCCATTCCATTCCATTCCATTCCATTCCATTCCATTCCATTCCATTTCAATCCACTCCTTTCTACTCGGGTTGATTCCATTCAATTCCATTCCATTCCATTCGATTCCATTCCATTCCATTCCATTCCATTCCATTCCAATCCATTCCATTCTACTCGGGTTGATTCCATTCCATTCCATTCCATTCCATTCCATTCCATTCCATTCCATTCCATTCCTTTCCATTCGATTCCATTCCATTCCATTCCATTCCGTTCTACTCGGGTTGATTCCATTCTATTCCATTCCATTCCATTCCATTCCATTCCATTCCATTCCATTCCATTCCAATCCATTCCATTCTACTCGGGTAGATTCCATTCCATTCCATTCCATTCCATTCCATTCCATTCCATTCCATTCCATTCCATTCCAATCCATTCCATTCTACTCGGGTAGATTCCATTCCATTCCATTCCATTCCATTCCATTCCATTCCATTCCATTCCATTCCGTTCCTTTCCATTCCATTCGATTACATTCCATTCCATTCCATTCCGTTCCGTTCCATTCCATTCGATTACATTCCATTCCAATCCAATCCATTCCATTCTACTCGTTTTGATTTCATTCCATTCCATTCCATTCCGTTCCTTTCTACTCGGGTTGACTCCATTGAGTTCCATTCCGTTCTCTTCCGTCCCGTCCCGTCCCGTCCCATCCCGTCCCGACCCGTCCCGACCAGTGCCATTGTTCTCCGGTTGATTCCATTCCATTCCATTCCGTTCCTTTCCGTTCCGTTCCATTCCGTTCCACACGGGTTGATTCAATTCCATTCTATTCTATTCCATTCCATTCCATTCCATTCCATTCCATTCCATTCTACTCTGGTTGATTCCATGCCGTTCCGTTCCGTTCCATTCCGTTCCACCCCGACCCGTCCCGTACCGTCCCGTCCCGTCCCATCCCGTTCCGATCTGCTCGGGTTGATTCCGTTCCATTCCGTTCCGTTCCTTTCCTTTCCGTTCCGTTCCATTCCGTTCCACGCGCGTTGATGCAATTCCATTCTATTACATTGAATTCATTCCATTCCATTCCATTCCATTCTACTCGGATTGATTCCATTCCATTAAATTCCATTCCAGTCCATTCCAATCCATTCCATTCTACTCGGGTTGATTCCATTCCATTCCATTCCATTCCATTCCATTCCATTCCATTCCATTCCGTTCTACTCGGGTTGATTCCATTCCATTCTATTCCATTCCATTCCATTCCATTCCATTCCATTCCATTCCATTCCAATCCATTCCATTCCAATCCATTCCATTCTACTCGGGTAGATTCCATTCCATTCCATTCCATTCCATTCCATTCCATTCCATTCCATTCCTTTCCATTCCATTCCATTCCATTCGATTCCATTCGATTCCATTCCATTCCATTCCATTCCAATCCATTCCATTCTACTCGGGTTGATTCCATTCCATTCCATTCCATTCCATTCCATTCCATTCCATTCCATTCCAATCCATTCCATTCTACTCGGGTTGATTCCATTCCATTCCATTCCATTCCATTCCATTCCATTCCATTCCATTCCATTCCATTCTATTCCTTTCCATTCCATTCCATTCCATTCGATTGCATTCTATTCCATTCGATTCCATTCCATTAAATTCCATTCCATTCCATTCCATTCCATTCCATTCCATTCCATTCCATTCCATTCCATTCCATTCCATTCCATTCCATTCCGTTCTTCTCGGGTTGATTCCATTCCATTCCATTCCATTCCATTCCATTCCATTCCATTCGATTCCATTCCATTCCAATCCATTCCATTCCATTCCATTCCATTCCATTCCATTCCATTCCATTCCATTCCGTTCTACTCGGGTTCATTCCATTCCATTCCATTCCATTGCATTCTATTCCATTGAATTCCCTTCCTTTCTATTCCATTCCATTCCATTCCATTCCATTCCGTTCTACTCGGGTTGATTCCATTCCATTCCATTCCATTCCATTCCATTCCATTCCATTCCATTCGATTCCATTCGATTCCATTCCATTCCATTCCATTCCAATCCATTCCATTCTACTCGGGTTCATTCCATTCCATTCCATTCCATTCCATCCCATTCCATTCGGTTCCATTCGGTTCCATTCGATTCCATTCCATTTCAATCCATTCCATTCCATTCCGTTCCGTTCCGTTCCATTTCGTTCGTTCCGTTCTATTCGGGTTGATTCCATTCTATTCCACTCCATTCCATTCGATTCCATTGGTTTCCTTTCGATTCCATTCCATTCCATTCCATTCTATTCTATTGAATTCCATTCCATTCCATTCCATTCCATTGTATTCCAATCCATTCCTTTCTACTCGGGTTGATTCCATTCCATTCCATTCCGTTCCACTCCATTCCATTCCTTTCCATTCCATTCCATTTCATTGCATTTCAATCCATTCCATTCTACTCGGGCTGATTCCATTCCATTCCATTCCATTCCATTCCATTCCATTCCATTCCAATCCATTCCATTCTACTCGGGTTGATTCCATTCCATTCCTTTCCATTCCATTCCATTCCATTCCATTCCATTCCATTCCATTCCATTCCGTTCCGTTCCGTTCCATTCCATTCCATTCCATTCCATTCCATTCCATTCCGTTCTACTCGGGTTGATTCCATGCCATTCCATTCCATTCCATTCCATTCCATTCCATTCCATTCCATTCGATTCCATTCCAATCCATTCCATTCCAATCCATTCCATTCTACTCGAGTAGATTCCATTCCATTCCATTCCATTCCATTCCATTCCATTCCATTCCATTCCATTCCATTCCATTCCATTTGATTCCATTCGATTCCATTCCATTCCATTCCATTCCAATCCATTCCATTCTACTCGGGTTGATTCCATTCCATTCCATTCCATTCCACTCCATTCCATTCCATTCCATTCCATTCCATTCCAATCCATTCCATTCTACTCGGGTTGATTCCACTCCATTCCATTCCATTCCATTCCATTCCATTCAATTCCATTCCATTCCATTCCATTCCAAACTATACCATTCCATTCCATTCGATTCCATTCGATTCCATTCCATTCCATTCCATTCCATTAAATTTTATTCCATTCCATTCCATTGCATTCCTTTCCATTCCATTCCATTCCATTACGTTCTACTCGGGTTGATTTCATTCCATTCCATTCCATTCCATTCCGTTCCATTCCTTTCCATTCCATTCCATTCCATTCCTTTCGATTCCATACGATTCCATTCCATTCCATTCCATTCCAACCCATTCCGTTCTACTCGGGTTGATTCCATTCCATCCCATTCCATTCCATTCCATTCCATTCCATTCCATTCCATTCCATTCCATTCCATTTCAATCCATTCCATTCTACTCGGGTTGATTCCATTCCATTCCATTCCATTCCATTCCATTCCATTCCATACCATTCCATTCCAGTCCATTCCAATCCATTCCATTCTACTCGGGTTGATTCCATTCCATTCCATTCCATTCCATTCCATTCCATTCCATTCCTTTCGATTCCATTCCATTCCATTCCAGTCCATTCCAATCCATTCCATTCTACTCGGGTTGATTCCATTCCATTCCATTCCATTCCATTCCATTCTGTTCTACTCGGGTTGATTCCATTCCATTCCATTCCATTCCATTCCATTCCATTCCATTCCATTGCATTCCATTCCATTCCATTCCATTCTGTTCTACTCGGGTTGATTCCAATCTATTCCATTCCATTCCACTCCGTTACATTCCATTCCATTCCATTCCATTCCATTCCATTCCGTTCCATTCCATTCCATTCCATTCCAGTCCATTCCAATCCATTCCATTCTACTCGGGTTGATTCCATTCCATTCCATTCCATTCCATTCCATTCCATTCCAATCCATTCCATTCTACTTGTGTTGATTCCATTCCATTCCATTCCATTCCATTCCATTCCATTCCATTCCATTCGGTTCCATTCCATTCCATTCCATTCCATTCCATTCCATTCCATTAAATTTTATTCCATTCCATTCCATTCCATTCCTTTCCTTTCCATTCCATTCCATTCCATTCCATTACGTTGTACTCGGATTGATTTCATTCCATTCCATTCCATTTCATTCCATTCCATTCCATTCCATTCAATTCCATTCCATTCCATTCCACTCGATTCCATTCCATTCCATTCCATTCCATTCCATTCCATTCCCTTCCATTCCAATCCATTCCGTTTTTCTCGGGTTGATTCCATTCCATTCCATTCCATTCCATTCCATTCCATTCCATTCCATTTCAATCCATTCCATTCTATTCGGGTTGATTCCATTCCATTCCATTCCATTCCATTCCATTCCATTCCATTCCATTCCAATCCATTCCATTCTACTCGGGTTGATTCCATTCCATTCCATTCCATTCCATTCCATTCCAATCCATTCCATTCAACTCGGGTTGATTCCTTTCAATTCCATTCCATTCCATTCCATTCCATTAAATTTTATTCCATTCCATTCCATTCCATTCCTTTCCATTCCATTCCATTCCATTCCATTCCATTCCATTACTTTCTACTCGGGTTGATTTCATTCCATTCCATTCCTTTCCATTCCATTCCATTCCATTCCATTCCATTCCTTTCGATTCCATACGATTCCATCCCATTCCATTCCATTCCAATCCATTCCGTTCTACTCGGGTTGATTCCATTCCATTCCATTCCATTCCATTCGATTCCATTCCATTCCATTTCAATCCATTCCATTCTACTCGGGTTGATTCCATTCCATTCCATTCCATTCCATTCCAGTCCATTCCATTCCATTCCATTCCTTTCGATTCCATTCCATTCCATTCCATTCCATTCCACTCCATTCCATTCCATTCCATTCCATTCCATTCCATTCCATTCCATTCCATTCTATTGCATTCCATTCCATTACATTCCATTCCGTTCTACTCGGGTTGATTCCAATCTATTCCATTCCATTCCATTCCGTTACATTCCATTCCATTCCATTCCTTTCCATTCCGTTCCATTCCATTCCATTCCATTCCAGTCCATTCCAATCCATTCCATTCTACTCGGGTTGATTCCATTCCATTCCATTCCATTCCATTCCATTCCATTACATTCCATTCCAATCCATTCCATTCTACTCGGGTTGATTCCATTCCATTCCATTCCATTCCATTCCATTCCATTCCATTCCATTCCATTCCATTCCATTCCATTCCATTCCATTCCATTCCATTAAATTTTATTCCATTCCATTCCATTCCATTCCTTTCCTTTCCATTCCATTCCATTCCATTCCATTCGATTCCATTCCATTCCATTCCATTCCAATCCATTCCGTTCTACTCGGGTTGATTCCATTCCACTCCATTCCATTCAATTCCATTCCATTCCATTCCATTCCATTCCTTTAAATTCCCTTCCATTCCATTCCATTCCATTAAATTCCATTGCATTCCATTCCATTCCATTCCGTTCTACTTGGGTTGATTCCATTCCATTCCATTCCATTCCATTCCATTCCATTCCATTCCATTTGATTCCATTCGATTCCATTCCATTCCATTCCATTCCAATCCATTCCATTCTACTCGGGTTGATTCCATTCCATTCCATTCCATTCCATTCCATTCCATTCCATTCCATTCCATTCCATTCCATTCCATTCCATTCCATTCCATTCCATTGCATTCCATTCCATTCAATTCCTTCCATTCCATTCCATTCGATTCCATTAAACTCCATTCCAATCCATTCCATTCTACTAGGGTTAATTTGATTCCATTCCATTCCATTCCATTCCATTCCAGTCCAGTCCAGTCCATTCCAATCCATTCCATTCTACTCGGGTTGATTCCATTCCATTCCATTCCATTCCATTCCATTCCATTCCATTCCATTCCAATCCATTCCATTCTACTCGGGTTGATTCCATTCCATTCCATTCCATTCTATTCCACTCCATTCCATTTCATTCCATTCCATTCCATTCCATTCCATTCCATTCCATTCCATTCCAATCCATTCCATTCTACTCGGGTTGATTTGATTCCATTCCATTCCATTCCATTCCATTCCATTCCATTCCATTCCAGTCCATTCCAATCCATTCCATTCTACTCGGCTTGATTTGATTCCATTCCATTCCATTCCATTCCATTCCATTCCAGTCCATTCCAATCCATTCCATTCTTCTCGGGTTGATTCCATTCCATTCCATTCCATTCCATTCCTTTCCATTCCGTTCTACTCTGGTTGAATTCATTCCTTTCCATTGCATTCCATTCCATTCCATTCCATTCTATGCCATTCGATTCCATTCCATTCCATTTCAATCCACTCTTTTCTACTCGGGTTGATTCCATTCCATTCCATTCCATTCCATTCCATTCCATTCCATTCCATTCCAGTCCATTCCAATCCATTCCATTCTACTCGGGTTGATTCCATTCGATTCCATTCCATTCCATTGGATTCCATTCCATTCCATTCCATTCCATTCCGTTCCATTCGATTCGATTCCATTCCACTCCAATCCATTCCATTCCATTCCATTCCATTCCATTCCATTCCTTTCCATTCCATTGGATTCCATTCCATTCCATTCCATTCCATTCCATTCCATTCCATTCCATTCCTTTCCATTCCATTCCATTCCATTCCGTTCTACTCGGGTTGATTCCATTCTATTCCATTCCATTCCATTCGATTCCATTCGATTCCATTCGATTCCATTCCATTCCATTCCATTAAATTTCATTCCATTCCATTCCATTCCATTCCATTCCATTCCGTTCGATTCCATTCCATTCCATTCCAATCCAATCCATTCCATTCTACTCGGGTTGATTCCATTCCATTCCATTCCATTCCATTCCATTCCATTCCGTTCCATTCCAATCCATTCCATTCTACTCGGGTTGAGTCCATTCCATTCCGTTCCATTCCATTCCATTCCAATCCATTCCATTCTACTCGGGTTGACTCCATTCCATTCCATTCCATTCCATTCCATTCCATTCCAATCCATTCCATTCAACTCGGGTTGATTCCATTCAATTCCATTCCATTCCATTCCATTCCATTCCATTCCATTCCATTCCATTCCATTAAATTTTATTCCATTCCATTCCATTCCATTCCTTTCCATTCCATTCCATTCCATTACGTTCTACTCGGGTTGATTTCATTCCATTCCATTCCATTCCATTCCATTCCATTCCATTCCATTCCTTTCGATTCCATACGATTCCATTCCATTCCATTCCA
This sequence comes from Gorilla gorilla gorilla, assembly GCF_029281585.2. Lineage (NCBI taxonomy): Eukaryota > Metazoa > Chordata > Mammalia > Primates > Hominidae > Gorilla > Gorilla gorilla. The sequence continues at coordinate 21,287,436 of NC_073241.2, forward strand.
TTCCAATCCATTCCGTTCTACTCGGGTTGATTCCATTCCATTCCATTCCATTCCATTCGATTCCATTCCATTCCATTTCAATCCATTCCATTCTACTCGGGTTGATTCCATTCCATTCCATTCCATTCCATTCCATTCAATTCCATTCCATTCCATTCCAGTCCATTCCAATCCATTCCATTCTACTCGGGTTGATTCCATTCCATTCCATTCCATTCCATTCCATTCCATTCCATTCCTTTCGATTCCATTCCATTCCATTCCATTCCATTCCATTCCATTCCATTCCATTCCATTCCATTCTATTGCATTCCATTCCATTCCATTCCATTCCGTTCTACTCGGGTTGATTCCAATCTATTCCATTCCATTCTATTCCGTTACATTCCATTCCATTCCATTCCATTCCATTCCGTTCCATTCCATTCCATTCCATTCCAGTCCATTCCAATCCATTCCATTCTACTCGGGTTGATTCCATTCCATTCCATTCCATTACATTACATTCCATTCCAATCCATTCCATTCTACTTGGGTTGATACCATTCCATTCCATTCCATTCCATTCCATTCCATTCCATTCCATTCCATTCCATTCCATTCCATTCCGTTCCGTTCTGTTCCGTTCCATTCCATTCGATTCCATTCCATTCCATTCCAATCCATTCCATTCAACTCGGGTTGATTTGATTCCATTCCATTCCATTCCATTCCATTCCATTCCATTCCAGTCCATTCCAATCCATTCCATTCTACTCGGGTTGATTCCATTCCATTCCATTCCATTCTATTCCATTCCATTCCATTCCAATCCATTCCATTCTACTCGGGTTGATTCCATTCCATTCCATTCCATTCTATTCCACTCCATTCCATTTCATTTCATTCCATTCCATTCCATTCCATTCCAATCCATTCCATTCTTCTCTGGTTTATTCCATTCCATTCCATTCCATTCCATTCCATTCCATTCCATTCCAATCCATTCCATTCTACTCGGGTAGATTCCATTCCATTCCATTCCATTCCATTCCATTCCATTCCATTCCATTCCATTCCGTTCCGTTCCATTCCATTCGATTACATTCCATTCCAATCCAATCCATTCCATTCTACTCGTTTTGATTTCATTCCATTCCATTCCATTCCGTTCCTTTCTACTCGGGTTGACTCCATTGAGTTCCATTCCGTTCTCTTCCGTCCCGTCCCGTCCCGTCCCATCCCGTCCCGACCCGTCCCGACCAGTGCCATTGTTCTCCGGTTGATTCCATTCCATTCCATTCCGTTCCTTTCCGTTCCGTTCCATTCCGTTCCACACGGGTTGATTCAATTCCATTCTATTCTATTCCATTCCATTCCATTCCATTCCATTCCATTCCATTCCATTCCATTCTACTCTGGTTGATTCCATGCTGTTCCGTTCCGTTCCATTCCGTTCCACCCCGACCCGTCCCGTACCGTCCCGTCCCGTCCCATCCCGTTCCGATCTGCTCGGGTTGATTCCGTTCCATTCCGTTCCGTTCCTTTCCTTTCCGTTCCGTTCCATTCCGTTCCACGCGGGTTGATGCAATTCCATTCTATTACGTTGAATTCATTCCATTCCATTCCATTCCATTCTACTCGGATTGATTCCATTCCATTAAATTCCATTCCAGTCCATTCCAATCCATTCCATTCTACTCGGGTTGATTCCATTCCATTCCATTCCATTCCATTCCATTCCATTCCATTCCATTCCGTTCTACTCGGGTTGATTCCATTCCATTCCATTCCATTCCATTCCATTCCATTCCATTCCATTCCAATCCATTCCATTCCAATCCATTCCATTCTACTCGGGTAGATTCCATTCCATTCCATTCCATTCCATTCCATTCCATTCCTTTCCATTCCATTCCATTCCATTCGATTCCATTCGATTCCATTCCATTCCATTCCATTCCAATCCATTCCATTCTACTCGGGTTGATTCCATTCCATTCCATTCCATTCCATTCCATTCCATTCCATTCCATTCCAATCCATTCCATTCTACTCGGGTTGATTCCATTCCATTCCATTCCATTCCATTCCATTCCATTCCATTCCATTCCATTCCATTCCATTCTATTCCTTTCCATTCCATTCCATTCCATTCGATTCCATTCTATTCCATTCGATTCCATTCCATTAAATTCCATTCCATTCCATTCCATTCCATTCCATTCCATTCCATTCCATTCCATTCCATTCCATACCATTCCATTCCATTCCATTCCGTTCTTCTTGGGTTGATTCCATTCCATTCCATTCCATTCCATTCCTTTCAATTCCATTCCATTCCATTCCAGTCCATTCCAATCCATTCCATTCTACTCGGGTTGATTCCATTCAATTCCATTCCATTCTATTCCACTCCATTCCATTTCATTCCATTCCATTCCATTCCATTCCATTCCATTCCATTCCATTCCAATCCATTCCATTCTACTCGGGTTGATTTGATTCCATTCCATTCCATTCCATTCCATTCCATTCCATTCCAGTCCATTCCAATCCATTCCATTCTACTCGGCTTGATTTGATTCCATTCCATTCCATTTCATTCCATTCCAGTCCATTCCAATCCATTCCATTCTTCTCGGGTTGATTCCATTCCATTCCATTCCATTCCATTCCGTTCTACTCTGGTTGAATTCATTCCTTTCCATTGCATTCCATTCCATTCCATTCCATTCCATTCCATACCATTCCATTCCATTCCATTCCATTCCATTCCATTCCATTCCATACCATTCCATTCCAGTCCATTCCAATCCATTCCATTCTACTCGGGTTGATTCCATTCCATTCCATTCCATTCCATTCCATTCCATTCCATTCCTTTCGATTCCATTCCATTCCATTCCAGTCCATTCCAATCCATTCCATTCTACTCGGGTTGATTCCATTCCATTCCATTCCATTCCATTCCATTCTGTTCTACTCGGGTTGATTCCATTCCATTCCATTCCATTCCATTCCATTCCATTCCATTCCATTGCATTCCATTCCATTCCATTCCATTCTGTTCTACTCGGGTTGATTCCAATCTATTCCATTCCATTCCACTCCGTTACATTCCATTCCATTCCATTCCATTCCATTCCATTCCATTCCGTTCCATTCCATTCCATTCCATTCCAGTCCATTCCAATCCATTCCATTCTACTCGGGTTGATTCCATTCCATTCCATTCCATTCCATTCCATTCCATTCCATTCCAATCCATTCCATTCTACTTGTGTTGATTCCATTCCATTCCATTCCATTCCATTCCATTCCATTCCATTCCATTCCATTCGGTTCCATTCCATTCCATTCCATTCCATTCCATTCCATTCCATTAAATTTTATTCCATTCCATTCCATTCCATTCCTTTCCTTTCCATTCCATTCCATTCCATTCCATTACGTTGTACTCGGATTGATTTCATTCCATTCCATTCCATTTCATTCCATTCCATTCCATTCCATTCAATTCCATTCCATTCCATTCCACTCGATTCCATTCCATTCCATTCCATTCCATTCCATTCCATTCCATTCCATTCCAATCCATTCCGTTTTTCTCGGGTTGATTCCATTCCATTCCATTCCATTCCATTCCATTCCATTCCATTCCATTTCAATCCATTCCATTCTATTCGGGTTGATTCCATTCCATTCCATTCCATTCCATTCCATTCCATTCCATTCCATTCCATTCCATTCCAATCCATTCCATTCTACTCGGGTTGATTCCATTCCATTCCATTCCATTCCATTCCATTCCATTCCATTCCATTCCAATCCATTCCATTCAACTCGGGTTGATTCCTTTCAATTCCATTCCATTCCATTCCATTCCATTAAATTTTATTCCATTCCATTCCATTCCATTCCTTTCCATTCCATTCCATTCCATTCCATTCCATTCCATTACTTTCTACTCGGGTTGATTTCATTCCATTCCATTCCTTTCCATTCCATTCCATTCCATTCCATTCCATTCCTTTCGATTCCATACGATTCCATCCCATTCCATTCCATTCCAATCCATTCCGTTCTACTCGGGTTGATTCCATTCCATTCCATTCCATTCCATTCGATTCCATTCCATTCCATTTCAATCCATTCCATTCTACTCGGGTTGATTCCATTCCATTCCATTCCATTCCATTCCAGTCCATTCCATTCCATTCCATTCCTTTCGATTCCATTCCATTCCATTCCATTCCATTCCACTCCATTCCATTCCATTCCATTCCATTCCATTCCATTCCATTCCATTCCATTCCATTCTATTGCATTCCATTCCATTACATTCCATTCCGTTCTACTCGGGTTGATTCCAATCTATTCCATTCCATTCCATTCCGTTACATTCCATTCCATTCCATTCCTTTCCATTCCGTTCCATTCCATTCCATTCCATTCCAGTCCATTCCAATCCATTCCATTCTACTCGGGTTGATTCCATTCCATTCCATTCCATTCCATTCCATTCCATTACATTCCATTCCAATCCATTCCATTCTACTCGGGTTGATTCCATTCCATTCCATTCCATTCCATTCCATTCCATTCCATTCCATTCCATTCCATTCCATTCCATTCCATTCCATTCCATTCCATTAAATTTTATTCCATTCCATTCCATTCCATTCCTTTCCTTTCCATTCCATTCCATTCCATTCCATTCGATTCCATTCCATTCCATTCCATTCCAATCCATTCCGTTCTACTCGGGTTGATTCCAGTCCACTCCATTCCATTCAATTCCATTCCATTCCATTCCATTCCATTCCTTTAAATTCCCTTCCATTCCATTCCATTCCATTAAATTCCATTGCATTCCATTCCATTCCATTCCGTTCTACTCGGGTTGATTCCATTCCATTCCATTCCATTCCATTCCATTCCATTCCATTCCATTCCATTCCATTCCATTCCATTCCATTTGATTCCATTCGATTCCATTCCATTCCATTCCATTCCAATCCATTCCATTCTACTCGGGTTGATTCCATTCCATTCCATTCCATTCCATTCCATTCCATTCCATTCCATTCCATTCCATTCCATTCCATTCCATTCCATTGCATTCCATTCCATTCAATTCCTTCCATTCCATTCCATTCGATTCCATTAAACTCCATTCCAATCCATTCCATTCTACTCGGGTTAATTTGATTCCATTCCATTCCATTCCATTCCATTCCAGTCCAGTCCAGTCCATTCCAATCCATTCCATTCTACTCGGGTTGATTCCATTCCATTCCATTCCATTCCATTCCATTCCATTCCATTCCAATCCATTCCATTCTACTCGGGTTGATTCCATTCCATTCCATTCCATTCTATTCCACTCCATTCCATTTCATTCCATTCCATTCCATTCCATTCCATTCCATTCCATTCCATTCCATTCCATTCCAATCCATTCCATTCTACTCGGGTTGATTTGATTCCATTCCATTCCATTCCATTCCATTCCATTCCATTCCATTCCATTCCAGTCCATTCCAATCCATTCCATTCTACTCGGCTTGATTTGATTCCATTCCATTCCATTCCATTCCATTCCATTCCATTCCAGTCCATTCCAATCCATTCCATTCTTCTCGGGTTGATTCCATTCCATTCCATTCCATTCCATTCCTTTCCATTCCGTTCTACTCTGGTTGAATTCATTCCTTTCCATTGCATTCCATTCCATTCCATTCCATTCTATGCCATTCGATTCCATTCCATTCCATTTCAATCCACTCCGTTCTACTCGGGTTGATTCCATTCCATTCCATTCCATTCCATTCCATTCCATTCCATTCCATTCCAGTCCATTCCAATCCATTCCATTCTACTCGGGTTGATTCCATTCGATTCCATTCCATTCCATTGGATTCCATTCCATTCCATTCCATTCCATTCCGTTCCATTCGATTCGATTCCATTCCACTCCAATCCATTCCATTCCATTCCATTCCATTCCATTCCATTCCTTTCCATTCCATTGGATTCCATTCCATTCCATTCCATTCCATTCCATTCCATTCCATTCCATTCCTTTCCATTCCATTCCATTCCATTCCGTTCTACTCGGGTTGATTCCATTCTATTCCATTCCATTCCATTCGATTCCATTCGATTCCATTCGATTCCATTCCATTCCATTCCATTAAATTTCATTCCATTCCATTCCATTCCATTCCATTCCATTCCGTTCGATTCCATTCCATTCCATTCCAATCCAATCCATTCCATTCTACTCGGGTTGATTCCATTCCATTCCATTCCATTCCATTCCATTCCATTCCGTTCCATTCCAATCCATTCCATTCTACTCGGGTTGAGTCCATTCCATTCCATTCCATTCCATTCCATTCCAATCCATTCCATTCTACTCGGGTTGATTCCATTCCATTCCATTCCATTCCATTCCATTCCATTCCAATCCATTCCATTCAACTCGGGTTGATTCCATTCAATTCCATTCCATTCCATTCCATTCCATTCCATTCCATTCCATTCCATTAAATTTTATTCCATTCCATTCCATTCCATTCCTTTCCATTCCATTCCATTCCATTACGTTCTACTCGGGTTGATTTCATTCCATTCCATTCCATTCCATTCCATTCCATTCCATTCCATTCCATTCCTTTCGATTCCATACGATTCCATTCCATTCCATTCCATTCCAATCCATTCCGTTCTACTCGGGTTGATTCCATTCCATTCCATTCCATTCCATTCGATTCCATTCCATTCCATTTCAATCCATTCCATTCTACTCGGGTTGATTCCATTCCATTCCATTCCATTCCATTCCATTCAATTCCATTCCATTCCATTCCAGTCCATTCCAATCCATTCCATTCTACTCGGGTTGATTCCATTCCATTCCATTCCATTCCATTCCATTCCATTCCATTCCTTTCGATTCCATTCCATTCCATTCCATTCCATTCCATTCCATTCCATTCCATTCCATTCCATTCTATTGCATTCCATTCCATTCCATTCCATTCCGTTCTACTCGGGTTGATTCCAATCTATTCCATTCCATTCTATTCCGTTACATTCCATTCCATTCCATTCCATTCCATTCCGTTCCATTCCATTCCATTCCATTCCAGTCCATTCCAATCCATTCCATTCTACTCGGGTTGATTCCATTCCATTCCATTCCATTCCATTACATTCCATTCCAATCCATTCCATTCTACTTGGGTTGATACCATTCCATTCCATTCCATTCCATTCCATTCCATTCCATTCCATTCCATTCCATTCCATTCCGTTCCGTTCTGTTCCGTTCCATTCCATTCGATTCCATTCCATTCCATTCCAATCCATTCCATTCAACTCGGGTTGATTTGATTCCATTCCATTCCATTCCATTCCATTCCATTCCATTCCATTCCAGTCCATTCCAATCCATTCCATTCTACTCGGGTTGATTCCATTCCATTCCATTCCATTCTATTCCATTCCATTCCATTCCAATCCATTCCATTCTACTCGGGTTGATTCCATTCCATTCCATTCCATTCTATTCCACTCCATTCCATTTCATTTCATTCCATTCCATTCCATTCCATTCCAATCCATTCCATTCTTCTCTGGTTTATTCCATTCCATTCCATTCCATTCCATTCCATTCCATTCCATTCCAATCCATTCCATTCTACTCGGGTAGATTCCATTCCATTCCATTCCATTCCATTCCATTCCATTCCATTCCATTCCATTCCATTCCGTTCCGTTCCATTCCATTCGATTACATTCCATTCCAATCCAATCCATTCCATTCTACTCGTTTTGATTTCATTCCATTCCATTCCATTCCGTTCCTTTCTACTCGGGTTGACTCCATTGAGTTCCATTCCGTTCTCTTCCGTCCCGTCCCGTCCCGTCCCATCCCGTCCCGACCCGTCCCGACCAGTGCCATTGTTCTCCGGTTGATTCCATTCCATTCCATTCCGTTCCTTTCCGTTCCGTTCCATTCCGTTCCACACGGGTTGATTCAATTCCATTCTATTCTATTCCATTCCATTCCATTCCATTCCATTCCATTCCATTCCATTCTACTCTGGTTGATTCCATGCTGTTCCGTTCCGTTCCATTCCGTTCCACCCCGACCCGTCCCGTACCGTCCCGTCCCGTCCCATCCCGTTCCGATCTGCTCGGGTTGATTCCGTTCCATTCCGTTCCGTTCCTTTCCTTTCCGTTCCGTTCCATTCCGTTCCACGCGGGTTGATGCAATTCCATTCTATTACGTTGAATTCATTCCATTCCATTCCATTCCATTCTACTCGGATTGATTCCATTCCATTAAATTCCATTCCAGTCCATTCCAATCCATTCCATTCTACTCGGGTTGATTCCATTCCATTCCATTCCATTCCATTCCATTCCATTCCATTCCATTCCGTTCTACTCGGGTTGATTCCATTCCATTCTATTCCATTCCATTCTATTCCATTCCATTCCATTCCATTCCATTCCATTCCAATCCATTCCATTCCAATCCATTCCATTCTACTCGGGTAGATTCCATTCCATTCCATTCCATTCCATTCCATTCCATTCCTTTCCATTCCATTCCATTCCATTCGATTCCATTCGATTCCATTCCATTCCATTCCATTCCAATCCATTCCATTCTACTCGGGTTGATTCCATTCCATTCCATTCCATTCCATTCCATTCCATTCCATTCCATTCCATTCCAATCCATTCCATTCTACTCGGGTTGATTCCATTCCATTCCATTCCATTCCATTCCATTCCATTCCATTCCATTCCATTCCATTCCATTCTATTCCTTTCCATTCCATTCCATTCCATTCGATTCCATTCTATTCCATTCGATTCCATTCCATTAAATTCCATTCCATTCCATTCCATTCCATTCCATTCCATTCCATTCCATTCCATTCCATACCATTCCATTCCATTCCATTCCGTTCTTCTTGGGTTGATTCCATTCCATTCCATTCCATTCCATTCCTTTCAATTCCATTCCATTCCATTCCAGTCCATTCCAATCCATTCCATTCTACTCGGGTTGATTCCATTCAATTCCATTCCATTCTATTCCACTCCATTCCATTTCATTCCATTCCATTCCATTCCATTCCATTCCATTCCATTCCAATCCATTCCATTCTACTCGGGTTGATTTGATTCCATTCCATTCCATTCCATTCCATTCCATTCCATTCCAGTCCATTCCAATCCATTCCATTCTACTCGGCTTGATTTGATTCCATTCCATTCCATTTCATTCCATTCCAGTCCATTCCAATCCATTCCATTCTTCTCGGGTTGATTCCATTCCATTCCATTCCATTCCATTCCGTTCTACTCTGGTTGAATTCATTCCTTTCCATTGCATTCCATTCCATTCCATTCCATTCTATGCCATTCGATTCCATTCCATTCCATTTCAATCCATTCCGTTCTACTCGGGTTGATTCCATTCCATTCCATTCCATTCCATTCCATTCCATTCCATTCCATTCCAGTCCATTCCAATCCATTCCATTCTACTCGGGTTGATTCCATTCGATTCCATTCCATTCCATTGGATTCCATTCCATTCCATTCCATTCCATTCCGTTCCATTCGATTCGATTCCATTCCATTCCAATCCATTCCATTCCATTCCATTCCATTCCATTCCATTCCTTTCCATTCCATTGGATTCCATTCCATTCCATTCCATTCCATTCCATTCCTTTCCATTCCATTCCTTTCCATTCCATTCCATTCCATTCCTTTCTACTCGGGTTGATTCCATTCTATTCCATTCCATTCCATTCGATTCCATTCGATTCCATTCGATTCCATTCCATTCCATTCCATTAAATTTCATTCCATTCCATTCCATTCCATTCCATTCCATTCCATTCCATTCCATTCCATTCCGTTCGATTCCATTCCATTCCATTCCAATCCAATCCATTCCATTCTACTCGGGTTGATTCCATTCCATTCCATTCCATTCCATTCCATTCCATTCCGTTCCATTCCAATCCATTCCATTCTACTCGGGTTGATTCCATTCCATTCCATTCCATTCCATTCCATTCCATTCCATTCCAATCCATTCCATTCTACTCGGGTTGATTCCATTCCATTCCATTCCATTCCATTCCATTCCATTCCATTCCATTCCATTCCAATCCATTCCATTCAACTCGGGTTGATTCCATTCAATTCCATTCCATTCCATTCCATTCCATTAAATTTTATTCCATTCCATTCCATTCCATTCCTTTCCATTCCATTCCATTCCATTACGTTCTACTCGGGTTGATTTCATTCCATTCCATTCCATTCCATTCCATTCCATTCCATTCCATTCCATTCCATTCCATTCCATTCCATTCCATTCCTTTCGATTCCATACGATTCCATTCCATTCCATTCCATTCCAATCAATTCCGTTCTACTCGGGTTGATTCCATTCCATTCCATTCCATTCCATTCGATTCCATTCCATTCCATTTCAATCCATTCCATTCTACTCGGGTTGATTCCATTCCATTCCATTCCATTCCATTCCATTCAATTCCATTCCATTCCATTCCAGTCCATTCCAATCCATTCCATTCTACTCGGGTTGATTCCATTCCATTCCATTCCATTCCATTCCATTCCATTCCATTCCATTCCATTCCATTCCATTCCTTTCGATTCCATTCCATTCCATTCCATTCCATTCCGTTCTACTCGTGTTGATTCCAATCTATTCCATTCCATTCTATTCCGTTACATTCCATTCCATTCCATTCCATTCCATTCCGTTCCATTCCATTCCATTCCATTCCAGTCGATTCCAATCCATTCCATTCTACTCGGGTTGATTCCATTCCATTCCATTCCATTACATTACATTCCATTTAAATCCATTCCATTCTACTTGGGTTGATACCATTCCATTCCATTCCATTCCATTCCATTCCATTCCATTCCGTTCCGTTCCGTTCTGTTCCGTTCCATTCCATTCGATTCCATTCCATTCCATTCCAATCCATTCCATTCAACTCGGGTTGATTTGATTCCATTCCATTCCATTCCATTCCATTCCATTCCAGTCCATTCCAATCCATTCCATTCTACTCGGGTTGATTCCATTCCATTCCATTCCATTCCATTCCATTCCATTCCATTCCAATCCATTCCATTCTACTCGGGTTGATTCCATTCCATTCCATTCCATTCTATTCCACTCCATTCCATTTCATTTCATTCCATTCCATTCCATTCCATTCCAATCCATTCCATTCTTCTCTGGTTTATTCCATTCCATTCCATTCCATTCCATTCCATTCCATTCCATTCCAATCCTTTCTATTCTACTCGGGTTGATTCCATTCCGTTCCTTTCCATTCCATTCCATTCCATTCCATTCCATTCCATTCCATCCCGTTCCATTCCATTCCATTCCATTCCATTCGTTTCCATTCCTTTCCATTCCATTCCGTTCCATTCCATTCCATTCCGTTCTACTCGGGTTGATCCCATTCTATTCCATTCCATTCCATTCGATTCCATTCGATTCCATTCCACTCCATTCCATTAAATTCCATTCCATTCCATTCCATTCCGTTCCATTCCATTACGTTCTACTCGGGAAGATTTCATTCTATTCCATTCCATTCCATTCCATTCCTTTCCATTCCATTCCATTCCATTCGATTCCATTCGATTCCATTCCATTCCATTCCATTCCAATCCATTCCGTTCTACTCGGGTTGATTCCATTCCATTCCATTCCATTCCATTCCATTCCATTCCATTCCATTCCATTTCAATCCACTCCTTTCTACTCGGGTTGATTCCATTCAATTCCATTCCATTCCATTCGATTCCATTCCATTCCATTCCATTCCATTCCATTCCAATCCATTCCATTCTACTCGGGTTGATTCCATTCCATTCCATTCCATTCCATTCCATTCCATTCCATTCCATTCCATTCCATTCCTTTCCATTCGATTCCATTCCATTCCATTCCATTCCGTTCTACTCGGGTTGATTCCATTCTATTCCATTCCATTCCATTCCATTCCATTCCATTCCATTCCATTTCATTCCATTCGATTCCAATCCATTCCATTCCATTAAATTCCATTCCATTCCATTCCATTCCATTCCATTCCATTCCATTCCATTCCATTCCATTCCATTCCGTTCTACTCGGGTTGATTCCATTCCATTCCATTCCATTCCATTCCATTCCATTCCATTCCATTCCATTCCAATCCATTCCATTCTACTCGGGTAGATTCCATTCCATTCCATTCCATTCCATTCCATTCCATTCCATTCCATTCCGTTCCGTTCCATTCCATTCGATTACATTCCATTCCAATCCAATCCATTCCATTCTACTCGTTTTGATTTCATTCCATTCCATTCCATTCCGTTCCTTTCTACTCGGGTTGACTCCATTGAGTTCCATTCCGTTCTCTTCCGTCCCGTCCCGTCCCGTCCCATCCCGTCCCGACCCGTCCCGACCAGTGCCATTGTTCTCCGGTTGATTCCATTCCATTCCATTCCGTTCCTTTCGTTCCGTTCCATTCCGTTCCACACGGGTTGATTCAATTCCATTCTATTCTATTCCATTCCATTCCATTCCATTCCATTCCATTCCATTCCATTCTACTCTGGTTGATTCCATGCCGTTCCGTTCCGTTCCATTCCGTTCCACCCCGACCCGTCCCGTACCGTCCCGTCCCGTCCCATCCCGTTCCGATCTGCTCGGGTTGATTCCGTTCCATTCCGTTCCGTTCCTTTCCTTTCCGTTCCGTTCCATTCCGTTCCACGCGCGTTGATGCAATTCCATTCTATTACATTGAATTCATTCCATTCCATTCCATTCCATTCTACTCGGATTGATTCCATTCCATTAAATTCCATTCCAGTCCATTCCAATCCATTCCATTCTACTCGGGTTGATTCCATTCCATTCCATTCCATTCCATTCCATTCCATTCCATTCCATTCCGTTCTACTCGGGTTGATTCCATTCCATTCTATTCCATTCCATTCCATTCCATTCCATTCCATTCCATTCCATTCCATTCCAATCCATTCCATTCCAATCCATTCCATTCTACTCGGGTAGATTCCATTCCATTCCATTCCATTCCATTCCATTCCATTCCATTCCTTTCCATTCCATTCCATTCCATTCGATTCCATTCGATTCCATTCCATTCCATTCCATTCCAATCCATTCCATTCTACTCGGGTTGATTCCATTCCATTCCATTCCATTCCATTCCATTCCATTCCATTCCATTCCAATCCATTCCATTCTACTCGGGTTGAATCCATTCCATTCCATTCCATTCCATTCCATTCCATTCCATTCCATTCCATTCCATTCTATTCCTTTCCATTCCATTCCATTCCATTCGATTCCATTCTATTCCATTCGATTCCATTCCATTAAATTCCATTCCATTCCATTCCATTCCATTCCATTCCATTCCGTTCTTCTCGGGTTGATTCCATTCCATTCCATTCCATTCCATTCCATTCCATTCGATTCCATTCGATTCCATTCGATTCCATTCCATTCCATTCCATTCCAATCCATTCCATTCTACTCGGGTTGATTCCATTCCATTCCATTCCATTCCATTCCATTCCATTCCATTCCATTCCATTCCATTCCAATCCATTCCATTCTACTCGGGTTGATTTGATTCCATTCCATTCCGTTCCATTCCATTCCATTCCATTCCATTCCAGTCCATTCCAATCCATTCCATTCTACTCGGGTTGATTTGATTCCATTCCATTCCATTCCATTCCATTCCAGTCCATTCCAATCCATTCCATTCTACTCGGGTTGATTCCATTCCATTCCATTCCATTCCATTCCATTCCATTCCATTCAGTTCCATTCCGTTCCTTTCTACTCGTTTTGACTCCATTGAGTTCCGTTCCGTTCCGTTTCGTCCCGTCCCGTCCCGTACCATCCCGTCCCGTCCCATCCCGTCTCGTGCCGTTGTACTCTGGTTGATTACATTCCATTACGTTCCGTTCCTTTCCGTTCCGTTCCATTCCGTTCCACACGGGTTGATTCAATTCCATTCTATTACATTGAATTCCATTCCATTCCATTCCATTCCATTCTACTCGGATTGATTCCATTCCATTCCATTCCATTCCAGTCCACTCCAATCCATTCCATTCTACTCGGGTTGATTCCAGTCCATTCCATTCCATTCCATTCCATTCCATTCCATTCCATTCCAATCCATTCCATTCTACTCGGGTAGATTCCATTCCATTCCATTCCATTCCATTCCATTCCATTCCATTCCATTCCGTTCCGTTCCATTCCATTCGATTACATTCCATTCCAATCCAATCCATTCCATTCTACTCGTTTTGATTTCATTCCATTCCATTCCATTCCGTTCCTTTCTACTCGGGTTGACTCCATTGAGTTCCATTCCGTTCTCTTCCGTCCCGTCCCGTCCCGTCCCATCCCGTCCCGACCCGTCCCGACCAGTGCCATTGTTCTCCGGTTGATTCCATTCCATTCCATTCCGTTCCTTTCCGTTCCGTTCCATTCCGTTCCACACGGGTTGATTCAATTCCATTCTATTCTATTCCATTCCATTCCATTCCATTCCATTCCATTCCATTCCATTCTACTCTGGTTGATTCCATGCCGTTCCGTTCCGTTCCATTCCGTTCCACCCCGACCCGTCCCGTACCGTCCCGTCCCGTCCCATCCCGTTCCGATCTGCTCGGGTTGATTCCGTTCCATTCCGTTCCGTTCCTTTCCTTTCCGTTCCGTTCCATTCCGTTCCACGCGGGTTGATGCAATTCCATTCTATTACATTGAATTCATTCCATTCCATTCCATTCCATTCTACTCGGATTGATTCCATTCCATTAAATTCCATTCCAGTCCATTCCAATCCATTCCATTCTACTCGGGTTGATTCCATTCCATTCCATTCCATTCCATTCCATTCCATTCCATTCCATTCCGTTCTACTCGGGTTGATTCCATTCCATTCTTTTCCATTCCATTCCATTCCATTCCATTCCATTCCATTCCATTCCAATCCATTCCATTCCAATCCATTCCATTCCAATCCATTCCATTCTACTCGGGTAGATTCCATTCCATTCCATTCCATTCCATTCCATTCCTTTCCATTCCATTCCATTCCATTCGATTCCATTCGATTCCATTCCATTCCATTACATTCCATTCGATTCCATTCCATTCCAATCCATTCCATTCTACTCGTGTAGATTCCATTCCTTTCCATTCCATTCCATTCCATTGCATTCCATTCCATTCCATTCCATTCTGTTCCGTTCCATTCCATTCGATTCCATTCCATTCCATTCCAATCCATTCCATTCAACTCGGGTTGATTTGATTCCATTCCATTCCATTCCATTCCATTCCATTCCATTCCATTCCAGTCCATTCCAATCCATTCCATTCTACTCGGGTTGATTCCATTCCATTCCATTCCATTCCATTCCATTCCATTCCAATCCATTCCATTCTACTCGGGTTGATTCCATTCCATTCCATTCCATTCTATTCCACTCCATTCCATTTCATTCCATTCCATTCCATTCCATTCCATTCCAATCCATTCCATTCTTCTCTGGTTTATTCCATTCCATTCCATTCCATTCTATTCCATTCCATTCCATTCCATTCCAATCCATTCCATTCTACTCGGGTTGATTCCACTCCGTTCCTTTCCATTCCATTCCATTCCATTCCATTCCATTCCATTCCGTTCCATTCCATTCCATTCCATTCCATTCGTTTCCATTCCTTTCCATTCCATTCCGTTCCATTCCATTCCATTCCGTTCTACTCGGGTTGATCCCATTCTATTCCATTCCATTCCATTCGATTCCATTCGATTCCATTCCACTCCATTCCATTAAATTCCATTCCATTCCATTCCATTCCGTTCCATTCCATTACGTTCTACTCGGGAAGATTTCATTCTATTCCATTCCATTCCATTCCATTCCTTTCCATTCCATTCCATTCCATTCGATTCCATTCGATTCCATTCCATTCCATTCCATTCCAATCCATTCCGTTCTACTCGGGTTGATTCCATTCCATTCCATTCCATTCCATTCCATTCCATTCCATTCCATTCGATTCCATTCGATTCCATTCCATTCCATTCCTTTAAATTCCCTTCCATTCCATTCCATTCCATTAAATTCCATTGCATTCCATTCCATTCCATTCCGTTCTACTCGGGTTGATTCCATTCCATCCCATTCCATTCCATTCCATTCCATTCCATTCCATTCCATTCCAGTCCATTCCAATCCATTCCATTCTACTCGGGTTGATTCCATTCCATTTCATTCCATTCCATTCCATTCCATTCCATTCCATTCCTTTCGATTCCATTCCATTCCATTCCTTCCATTCCATTCCATTCCATTCCATTCCATTCCATTCCATTCCATTCTATTGCATTCCATTCCATTCCATTCCATTCTGTTCTACTCGGGTTGATTCCAATCTATTCCATTCCATTCCATTCCGTTACCTTCCATTCCATTTCTTTCCATTCCATTCCGTTCCATTCCATTCCATTCCATTCCAGTCCATTCCAATCCATTCCATTCTACTCGGGTTGATTCCATTCCATTCCATTCCATTCCATTCCATTCCATTCGGTTCCATTCCATTCCATTCCATTCCATTCCATTCCATTAAATTTTATTCCATTCCATTCCATTCCATTCCTTTCCTTTCCATTCCATTCCATTCCATTCCATTACGTTGTACTCGGGTTGATTTCATTCCATTCCATTCCATTCCATTCCATTCCATTCCATTCCATTCCATTCCATTCCACTCAATTCCATTCCATTCCGTTCCATTCCATTCCATTCCATTCCATTCCATTCCATTCCATTCCAATCCATTCCGTTCTACTCGGGTTGATTCCTTTCCATTCCATTCCATTCCAATCGATTCCATTCCATTCCATTTCAATCCATTCCATTCTACTCGGGTTGATTCCATTCCATTCCATTCCATTCCATTCCATTCCATTCCATTCCATTCCATTCCATTCCATTCCAATCCATTCCATTCTACTCGGGTTGATTCCATTCCATTCCATTCCATTCCATTCCATTCCATTAAATTCCATTCCAATCCATTCCATTCAACTCGGGTTGATTCCATTCAATTCCATTCCATTCCATTCCATTCCATTAAATTTTATTCCATTCCATTCCATTCCATTCCTTTCCATTCCATTCCATTCCATTCCATTCCATTCCATTACGTTCTACTCGGGTAGATTCCATTCCATTCCATTCCATTCAATTCCATTCCATTCCATTCCATTCCATTCCATTCCATTCCGTTCCGTTCCATTCCATTCGATTCCATTCCATTCCAATCCAATCCATTCCATTCTACTCGTTTTGATTTCATTCCATTCCATTCCATTCCGTTCCTTTCTACTCGGGTTGACTCCATTGAGTTCCATTCCGTTCTCTTCCGTCCCGTCCCGTCCCGTCCCATCCCGTCCCGACCCGTCCCGACCAGTGCCATTGTTCTCCGGTTGATTCCATTCCATTCCATTCCGTTCCTTTCCGTTCCGTTCCATTCCGTTCCACACGGGTTGATTCAATTCCATTCTATTCTATTCCATTCCATTCCATTCCATTCCATTCCATTGCATTCTACTCTGGTTGATTCCATGCCGTTCCGTTCCGTTCCATTCCGTTCCACCCCGACCCGTCCCGTACCGTCCCGTCCCGTCCCATCCCGTTCCGATCTGCTCGGGTTGATTCCGTTCCATTCCGTTCCGTTCCTTTCCTTTCCGTTCCGTTCCATTCCGTTCCACGCGGGTTGATGCAATTCCATTCTATTACATTGAATTCATTCCATTCCATTCCATTCCATTCTACTCGGATTGATTCCATTCCATTAAATTCCATTCCAGTCCATTCCAATCCATTCCATTCTACTCGGGTTGATTCCATTCCATTCCATTCCATTCCATTCCATTCCATTCCATTCCATTCCGTTCTACTCGGGTTGATTCCATTCCATTCTATTCCATTCCATTCCATTCCATTCCATTCCATTCCATTCCATTCCAATCCATTCCATTCCAATCCATTCCATTCTACTCGGGTAGATTCCATTCCATTCCATTCCATTCCATTCCTTTCCATTCCATTCCATTCCATTCGATTCCATTCGATTCCATTCCATTCCATTCCATTCCAATCCATTCCATTCCTTTCCATTCCATTCCATTCCATTCGATTCCATTCGATTCCATTCCATTCCATTCCATTCCAATCCATTCCATTCTACTCGGGTTGATTCCATTCCATTCCATTCCATTCCATTCCATTCCATTCCATTCCAATCCATTCCATTCTACTCGGGTTGATTCCATTCCATTCCATTCCATTCCATTCCATTCCATTCCATTCCATTCTATTCCTTTCCATTCCATTCCATTCCATTCGATTCCATTCTATTCCATTCGATTCCATTCCATTAAATTCCATTCCATTCCATTCCATTCCATTCCATTCCATTCCATTCAATTCCATTCCATTCCATTCCATTCCATTCCATTCCATTCCGTTCTTCTCGGGTTGATTCCATTCCATTCCATTCCATTCCATTCCATTCCATTCCATTCCATTCCATTCCATTCCATTCCATTCGATTCCATTCGATTCCATTCCATTCCATTCCATTCCAATCCATTCCATTCTACTCGGGTTGATTCCATTCCATTCCATTCCATTCCATTCCATTCCATTCCATTCCATTCCATTCCATTCCATTCCATTCCATTCCAATCCATTCCATTCTACTCGTGTTGATTTGATTCCATTCCATTCCGTTCCATTCCATTCCATTCCATTCCATTCCAGTCCATTCCAATCCATTCCATTCTACTCGGGTTGATTTGATTCCATTCCATTCCATTCCATTCCATTCCAGTCCATTCCAATCCATTCCATTCTACTCGGGTTGATTCCATTCCATTCCATTCCATTCCATTCCATTCCATTCCATTCCATTCCATTCAGTTCCATTCCGTTCCTTTCTACTCGTTTTGACTCCATTGAGTTCCGTTCCGTTCCGTTTCGTCCCGTCCCGTCCCGTCCCATCCCGTCCCGTCCCATCCCGTCTCGTGCCGTTGTACTCTGGTTGATTACATTCCATTACGTTCCGTTCCTTTCCGTTCCGTTCCATTCCGTTCCACACGGGTTGATTCAATTCCATTCTATTACATTGAATTCCATTCCATTCCATTCCATTCCATTCTACTCGGATTGATTCCATTCCATTCCATTCCATTCCAGTCCACTCCAATCCATTCCATTCTACTCGGGTTGATTCCAGTCCATTCCATTCCGTTCCATTCCATTCCATTCCATTCCAATCCATTCCTTTCTACTCGGGTTGATTCCATTCCATTCCATTCCATTCCATTCCATTCCATTCGATTCCATTCCATTCCAATCCATTCCATTCTACTCGTGTAGATTCCATTCCTTTCCATTCCATTCCATTCCATTCCATTCCATTCCATTCCATTCCATTCTGTTCCGTTCCATTCCATTCGATTCCATTCCATTCCATTCCAATCCATTCCATTCAACTCGGGTTGATTTGATTCCATTCCATTCCATTCCATTCCATTCCATTCCATTCCAGTCCATTCCAATCCATTCCATTCTACTCGGGTTGATTCCATTCCATTCCATTCCATTCCATTCCATTCCATTCCAATCCATTCCATTCTACTCGGGTTGATTCCATTCCATTCCATTCCATTCTATTCCACTCCATTCCATTTCATTCCATTCCATTCCATTCCATTCCATTCCGATCCATTCCATTCTTCTCTGGTTTATTCCATTCCATTCCATTCCATTCCATTCCATTCCATTCCATTCCATTCCATTCCAATCCATTCCATTCTACTCGGGTTGATTCCACTCCGTTCCTTTCCATTCCATTCCATTCCATTCCATTCCATTCCATTCCGTTCCATTCCATTCCATTCCATTCCATTCGTTTCCATTCCTTTCCATTCCATTCCGTTCCATTCCATTCCATTCCGTTCTACTCGGGTTGATCCCATTCTATTCCATTCCATTCCATTCGATTCCATTCGATTCCATTCCACTCGATTCCATTAAATTCCATTCCATTCCATTCCATTCCGTTCCATTCCATTACGTTCTACTCGGGAAGATTTCATTCTATTCCATTCCATTCCATTCCATTCCTTTCCATTCCATTCCATTCCATTCGAATCCATTCGATTCCATTCCATTCCATTCCATTCCAATCCATTCCGTTCTACTCGGGTTGATTCCATTCCATTCCATTCCATTCCATTCCATTCCATTCCATTCGATTCCATTCGATTCCATTCCATTCCATTCCTTTAAATTCCCTTCCATTCCATTCCATTCCATTAAATTCCATTGCATTCCATTCCATTCCATTCCGTTCTACTCGGGTTGATTCCATTCCATCCCATTCCATTCCATTCCATTCCATTCCATTCCATTCCATTCCATTCCATTTCAATCCATTCCATTCTCCTCGGGTTGATTCCATTCCATTCCATTCCATTCCATTCCATTCCATTCCATTCCATTCCATTCCAGTCCATTCCAATCCATTCCATTCTACTCGGGTTGATTCCATTCAATTTCATTCCATTCCATTCCATTCCATTCCATTCCATTCCATTCCATTCCTTTCGATTCCATTCCATTCCATTCCTTCCATTCCATTCCATTCCATTCCATTCCATTCCATTCCATTCCATTCTATTGCATTCCATTCCATTCCATTCCATTCTGTTCTACTCGGGTTGATTCCAATCTATTCCATTCCATTCCATTCCGTTACCTTCCATTCCATTCCATTCCATTCCATTCCGTTCCATTCCATTCCATTCCATTCCAGTCCATTCCAATCCATTCCATTCTACTCGGGTTGATTCCATTCCATTCCATTCCATTCCATTCCATTCCATTCCATTCCATTCCATTCGGTTCCATTCCATTCCATTCCATTCCATTCCATTCCATTAAATTTTATTCCATTCCATTCCATTCCATTCCTTTCCTTTCCATTCCATTCCATTCCATTCCATTACGTTGTACTCGGGTTGATTTCATTCCATTCCTTTCCATTCCATTCCATTCCATTCCATTCCATTCCATTCCATTCCATTCCATTCCATTCCATTCCAATCCATTCCGTTCTACTCGGGTTGATTCCTTTCCATTCCATTCCATTCCAATCGATTCCATTCCATTCCATTTCAATCCATTCCATTCTACTCTGGTTGATTCCATTCCATTCCATTCCATTCCATTCCATTCCATTCCATTCCATTCCATTTCAATCCATTCCATTCTCCTCGGGTTGATTCCATTCCATTCCATTCCATTCCATTCCATTCCATTCCATTCCATTCCATTCCATTCCAGTCCATTCCAATCCATTCCATTCTACTCGGGTTGATTCCATTCAATTTCATTCCATTCCATTCCATTCCATTCCATTCCATTCCATTCCATTCCTTTCGATTCCATTCCATTCCATTCCTTCCATTCCATTCCATTCCATTCCATTCCATTCCATTCCATTCCATTCCATTCTATTGCATTCCATTCCATTCCATTCCATTCTGTTCTACTCGGGTTGATTCCAATCTATTCCATTCCATTCCATTCCGTTACCTTCCATTCCATTCCATTCCATTCCATTCCGTTCCATTCCATTCCATTCCATTCCAGTCCATTCCAATCCATTCCATTCTACTCGGGTTGATTCCATTCCATTCCATTCCATTCCATTCCATTCCATTCGGTTCCATTCCATTCCATTCCATTCCATTCCATTCCATTAAATTTTATTCCATTCCATTCCATTCCATTCCTTTCCTTTCCATTCCATTCCATTCCATTCCATTACGTTGTACTCGGGTTGATTTCATTCCATTCCTTTCCATTCCATTCCATTCCATTCCATTCCATTCCATTCCATTCCATTCCATTCCATTCCACTCAATTCCATTCCATTCCATTCCATTCCATTCCATTCCATTCCATTCCAATCCATTCCGTTCTACTCGGGTTGATTCCTTTCCATTCCATTCCATTCCATTCCATTCCATTCCATTCCATTTCAATCCATTCCATTCTACTCGGGTTGATTCCATTCCATTCCATTCCATTCCATTCCATTCCATTCCATTCCATTCCATTCCAGTCCATTCCAATCCATTCCATTCTACTCGGGTTGATTCCATTCCATTCCATTCCATTCCATTCCATTCCATTCCATTCCATTCCTTTCGATTCCATTCCATTCCATTCCAGTCCATTCCAATCCATTCCATTCTACTCGGGTTGATTCCATTCCATTCCATTCCATTCCATTCCATTCTGTTCTACTCGGGTTGATTCCATTCCATTCCATTCCATTCCATTCCATTCCATTCCATTCCATTGCATTCCATTCCATTCCATTCCATTCTGTTCTACTCGGGTTGATTCCAATCTATTCCATTCCATTCCACTCCGTTACATTCCATTCCATTCCATTCCATTCCATTCCATTCCGTTCCATTCCATTCCATTCCATTCCAGTCCATTCCAATCCATTCCATTCTACTCGGGTTGATTCCATTCCATTCCATTCCATTCCATTCCATTCCATTCCAATCCATTCCATTCTACTTGTGTTGATTCCATTCCATTCCATTCCATTCCATTCCATTCCATTCCATTCCATTCCATTCGGTTCCATTCCATTCCATTCCATTCCATTCCATTCCATTCCATTAAATTTTATTCCATTCCATTCCATTCCATTCCTTTCCTTTCCATTCCATTCCATTCCATTCCATTACGTTGTACTCGGATTGATTTCATTCCATTCCATTCCATTTCATTCCATTCCATTCCATTCCATTCAATTCCATTCCATTCCATTCCACTCGATTCCATTCCATTCCATTCCATTCCATTCCATTCCATTCCATTCCATTCCAATCCATTCCGTTTTTCTCGGGTTGATTCCATTCCATTCCATTCCATTCCATTCGATTCCATTCCATTCCATTTCAATCCATTCCATTCTATTCGGGTTGATTCCATTCCATTCCATTCCATTCCATTCCATTCCATTCCATTCCATTCCATTCCAATCCATTCCATTCTACTCGGGTTGATTCCATTCCATTCCATTCCATTCCATTCCATTCCATTCCATTCCAATCCATTCCATTCAACTCGGGTTGATTCCTTTCAATTCCATTCCATTCCATTCCATTCCATTAAATTTTATTCCATTCCATTCCATTCCATTCCTTTCCATTCCATTCCATTCCATTCCATTCCATTCCATTACTTTCTACTCGGGTTGATTTCATTCCATTCCATTCCTTTCCATTCCATTCCATTCCATTCCATTCCATTCCTTTCGATTCCATACGATTCCATCCCATTCCATTCCATTCCAATCCATTCCGTTCTACTCGGGTTGATTCCATTCCATTCCATTCCATTCCATTCGATTCCATTCCATTCCATTTCAATCCATTCCATTCTACTCGGGTTGATTCCATTCCATTCCATTCCATTCCATTCCAGTCCATTCCATTCCATTCCATTCCTTTCGATTCCATTCCATTCCATTCCATTCCATTCCACTCCATTCCATTCCATTCCATTCCATTCCATTCCATTCCATTCCATTCCATTCCATTCTATTGCATTCCATTCCATTACATTCCATTCCGTTCTACTCGGGTTGATTCCAATCTATTCCATTCCATTCCATTCCGTTACATTCCATTCCATTCCATTCCTTTCCATTCCATTCCATTCCATTCCATTCCAGTCCATTCCAATCCATTCCATTCTACTCGGGTTGATTCCATTCCATTCCATTCCATTCCATTCCATTCCATTACATTCCATTCCAATCCATTCCATTCTACTCGGGTTGATTCCATTCCATTCCATTCCATTCCATTCCATTCCATTCCATTCCATTCCATTCCATTCGATTCCATTCCATTCCATTCCATTCCATTCCATTCCATTAAATTTTATTCCATTCCATTCCATTCCATTCCTTTCCTTTCCATTCCATTCCATTCCATTCCATTCGATTCCATTCCATTCCATTCCATTCCAATCCATTCCGTTCTACTCGGGTTGATTCCATTCCACTCCATTCCATTCAATTCCATTCCATTCCATTCCATTCCATTCCTTTAAATTCCCTTCCATTCCATTCCATTCCATTAAATTCCATTGCATTCCATTCCATTCCATTCCGTTCTACTCGGGTTGATTCCATTCCATTCCATTCCATTCCATTCCATTCCATTCCATTCCATTCCATTCCATTCCATTCCATTTGATTCCATTCGATTCCATTCCATTCCATTCCATTCCAATCCATTCCATTCTACTCGGGTTGATTCCATTCCATTCCATTCCATTCCATTCCATTCCATTCCATTCCATTCCATTCCATTGCATTCCATTCCATTCAATTCCTTCCATTCCATTCCATTCGATTCCATTAAACTCCATTCCAATCCATTCCATTCTACTCGGGTTAATTTGATTCCATTCCATTCCATTCCATTCCATTCCAGTCCAGTCCAGTCCATTCCAATCCATTCCATTCTACTCGGGTTGATTCCATTCCATTCCATTCCATTCCATTCCATTCCATTCCATTCCAATCCATTCCATTCTACTCGGGTTGATTCCATTCCATTCCATTCCATTCCATTCTATTCCACTCCATTCCATTTCATTCCATTCCATTCCATTCCATTCCATTCCATTCCATTCCAATCCATTCCATTCTACTCGGGTTGATTTGATTCCATTCCATTCCATTCCATTCCATTCCATTCCATTCCATTCCAGTCCATTCCAATCCATTCCATTCTACTCGGCTTGATTTGATTCCATTCCATTCCATTCCATTCCATTCCATTCCAGTCCATTCCAATCCATTCCATTCTTCTCGGGTTGATTCCATTCCATTCCATTCCATTCCATTCCTTTCCATTCCGTTCTACTCTGGTTGAATTCATTCCTTTCCATTGCATTCCATTCCATTCCATTCCATTCTATGCCATTCGATTCCATTCCATTCCATTTCAATCCATTCCGTTCTACTCGGGTTGATTCCATTCCATTCCATTCCATTCCATTCCATTCCATTCCATTCCAGTCCATTCCAATCCATTCCATTCTACTCGGGTTGATTCCATTCGATTCCATTCCATTCCATTGGATTCCATTCCATTCCATTCCATTCCATTCCGTTCCATTCGATTCGATTCCATTCCACTCCAATCCATTCCATTCCATTCCATTCCATTCCATTCCATTCCTTTCCATTCCATTGGATTCCATTCCATTCCATTCCATTCCATTCCATTCCATTCCATTCCATTCCTTTCCATTCCATTCCATTCCATTCCGTTCTACTCGGGTTGATTCCATTCTATTCCATTCCATTCCATTCGATTCCATTCGATTCCATTCGATTCCATTCCATTCCATTCCATTAAATTTCATTCCATTCCATTCCATTCCATTCCATTCCATTCCGTTCGATTCCATTCCATTCCATTCCAATCCAATCCATTCCATTCTACTCGGGTTGATTCCATTCCATTCCATTCCATTCCATTCCATTCCATTCCGTTCCATTCCAATCCATTCCATTCTACTCGGGTTGAGTCCATTCCATTCCATTCCATTCCATTCCATTCCAATCCATTCCATTCTACTCGGGTTGATTCCATTCCATTCCATTCCATTCCATTCCATTCCATTCCATTCCAATCCATTCCATTCAACTCGGGTTGATTCCATTCAATTCCATTCCATTCCATTCCATTCCATTCCATTCCATTCCATTAAATTTTATTCCATTCCATTCCATTCCATTCCTTTCCATTCCATTCCATTCCATTACGTTCTACTCGGGTTGATTTCATTCCATTCCATTCCATTCCATTCCATTCCATTCCATTCCTTTCGATTCCATACGATTCCATTCCATTCCATTCCATTCCAATCCATTCCGTTCTACTCGGGTTGATTCCATTCCATTCCATTCCATTCCATTCGATTCCATTCCATTCCATTTCAATCCATTCCATTCTACTCGGGTTGATTCCATTCCATTCCATTCCATTCCATTCCATTCAATTCCATTCCATTCCATTCCAGTCCATTCCAATCCATTCCATTCTACTCGGGTTGATTCCATTCCATTCCATTCCATTCCATTCCATTCCATTCCATTCCTTTCGATTCCATTCCATTCCATTCCATTCCATTCCATTCCATTCCATTCCATTCCATTCTATTGCATTCCATTCCATTCCATTCCATTCCGTTCTACTCGGGTTGATTCCAATCTATTCCATTCCATTCTATTCCGTTACATTCCATTCCATTCCATTCCATTCCATTCCGTTCCATTCCATTCCATTCCATTCCAGTCCATTCCAATCCATTCCATTCTACTCGGGTTGATTCCATTCCATTCCATTCCATTCCATTCCATTACATTCCATTCCAATCCATTCCATTCTACTTGGGTTGATACCATTCCATTCCATTCCATTCCATTCCATTCCATTCCATTCCATTCCATTCCATTCCATTCCGTTCCGTTCTGTTCCGTTCCATTCCATTCGATTCCATTCCATTCCATTCCAATCCATTCCATTCAACTCGGGTTGATTTGATTCCATTCCATTCCATTCCATTCCATTCCATTCCATTCCAGTCCATTCCAATCCATTCCATTCTACTCGGGTTGATTCCATTCCATTCCATTCCATTCTATTCCATTCCATTCCATTCCAATCCATTCCATTCTACTCGGGTTGATTCCATTCCATTCCATTCCATTCTATTCCACTCCATTCCATTTCATTTCATTCCATTCCATTCCATTCCATTCCAATCCATTCCATTCTTCTCTGGTTTATTCCATTCCATTCCATTCCATTCCATTCCATTCCATTCCATTCCAATCCATTCCATTCTACTCGGGTAGATTCCATTCCATTCCATTCCATTCCATTCCATTCCATTCCATTCCATTCCATTCCGTTCCGTTCCATTCCATTCGATTACATTCCATTCCAATCCAATCCATTCCATTCTACTCGTTTTGATTTCATTCCATTCCATTCCATTCCGTTCCTTTCTACTCGGGTTGACTCCATTGAGTTCCATTCCGTTCTCTTCCGTCCCGTCCCGTCCCGTCCCATCCCGTCCCGACCCGTCCCGACCAGTGCCATTGTTCTCCGGTTGATTCCATTCCATTCCATTCCGTTCCTTTCCGTTCCGTTCCATTCCGTTCCACACGGGTTGATTCAATTCCATTCTATTCTATTCCATTCCATTCCATTCCATTCCATTCCATTCCATTCCATTCTACTCTGGTTGATTCCATGCTGTTCCGTTCCGTTCCATTCCGTTCCACCCCGACCCGTCCCGTACCGTCCCGTCCCGTCCCATCCCGTTCCGATCTGCTCGGGTTGATTCCGTTCCATTCCTTTCTGTTCCTTTCCTTTCCGTTCCGTTCCATTCCGTTCCACGCGGGTTGATGCAATTCCATTCTATTACGTTGAATTCATTCCATTCCATTCCATTCCATTCTACTCGGATTGATTCCATTCCATTAAATTCCATTCCAGTCCATTCCAATCCATTCCTTTCTACTCGGGTTGATTCCATTCCATTCCATTCCATTCCATTCCATTCCATTCCATTCCATTCCGTTCTACTCGGGTTGATTCCATTCCATTCTATTCCATTCCATTCCATTCCATTCCATTCCATTCCATTCCATTCCATTCCAATCCATTCCATTCCAATCCATTCCATTCTACTCGGGTAGATTCCATTCCATTCCATTCCATTCCATTCCATTCCATTCCTTTCCATTCCATTCCATTCCATTCGATTCCATTCGATTCCATTCCATTCCATTCCATTCCAATCCATTCCATTCTACTCGGGTTGATTCCATTCCATTCCATTCCATTCCATTCCATTCCATTCCATTCCAATCCATTCCATTCTACTCGGGTTGATTCCATTCCATTCCATTCCATTCCATTCCATTCCATTCCATTCCATTCCATTCCATTCCATTCCATTCCATTCTATTCCTTTCCATTCCATTCCATTCCATTCGATTCCATTCTATTCCATTCGATTCCATTCCATTAAATTCCATTCCATTCCATTCCATTCCATTCCATTCCATTCCATTCCATTCCATTCCATACCATTCCATTCCATTCCATTCCGTTCTTCTTGGGTTGATTCCATTCCATTCCATTCCATTCCATTCCATTCAATTCCATTCCATTCCATTCCAGTCCATTCCAATCCATTCCATTCTACTCGGGTTGATTCCATTCAATTCCATTCCATTCTATTCCACTCCATTCCATTTCATTCCATTCCATTCCATTCCATTCCATTCCATTCCATTCCAATCCATTCCATTCTACTCGGGTTGATTTGATTCCATTCCATTCCATTCCATTCCATTCCATTCCATTCCAGTCCATTCCAATCCATTCCATTCTACTCGGCTTGATTTGATTCCATTCCATTCCATTTCATTCCATTCCAGTCCATTCCAATCCATTCCATTCTTCTCGGGTTGATTCCATTCCATTCCATTCCATTCCATTCCGTTCTACTCTGGTTGAATTCATTCCTTTCCATTGCATTCCATTCCATTCCATTCCATTCTATGCCATTCGATTCCATTCCATTCCATTTCAATCCATTCCGTTCTACTCGGGTTGATTCCATTCCATTCCATTCCATTCCATTCCATTCCATTCCATTCCAGTCCATTCCAATCCATTCCATTCTACTCGGGTTGATTCCATTCGATTCCATTCCATTCCATTGGATTCCATTCCATTCCATTCCTTTCCATTCCGTTCCATTCGATTCGATTCCATTCCATTCCAATCCATTCCATTCCATTCCATTCCATTCCATTCCATTCCTTTCCATTCCATTGGATTCCATTCCATTCCATTCCATTCCATTCCATTCCTTTCCATTCCATTCCTTTCCATTCCATTCCATTCCATTCCATTCCATTCCATTCCAGTCCATTCCAATCCATTCCATTCTACTCGGGTTGATTCCATTCAATTTCATTCCATTCCATTCCATTCCATTCCATTCCATTCCATTCCATTCCTTTCGATTCCATTCCATTCCATTCCTTCCATTCCATTCCATTCCATTCCATTCCATTCCATTCCATTCCATTCCATTCTATTGCATTCCATTCCATTCCATTCCATTCTGTTCTACTCGGGTTGATTCCAATCTATTCCATTCCATTCCATTCCGTTACCTTCCATTCCATTCCATTCCATTCCATTCCGTTCCATTCCATTCCATTCCATTCCAGTCCATTCCAATCCATTCCATTCTACTCGGGTTGATTCCATTCCATTCCATTCCATTCCATTCCATTCCATTCGGTTCCATTCCATTCCATTCCATTCCATTCCATTCCATTAAATTTTATTCCATTCCATTCCATTCCATTCCTTTCCTTTCCATTCCATTCCATTCCATTCCATTACGTTGTACTCGGGTTGATTTCATTCCATTCCTTTCCATTCCATTCCATTCCATTCCATTCCATTCCATTCCATTCCACTCAATTCCATTCCATTCCATTCCATTCCATTCCATTCCATTCCATTCCATTCCATTCCATTCCAATCCATTCCGTTCTACTCGGGTTGATTCCTTTCCATTCCATTCCATTCCATTCCATTCCATTCCATTCCATTCCATTTCAATCCATTCCATTCTACTCGGGTTGATTCCATTCCATTCCATTCCATTCCATTCCATTCCATTCCATTCCATTCCATTCCAGTCCATTCCAATCCATTCCATTCTACTCGGGTTGATTCCATTCCATTCCATTCCATTCCATTCCATTCCATTCCATTCCTTTCGATTCCATTCCATTCCATTCCAGTCCATTCCAATCCATTCCATTCTACTCGGGTTGATTCCATTCCATTCCATTCCATTCCATTCCATTCTGTTCTACTCGGGTTGATTCCATTCCATTCCATTCCATTCCATTCCATTCCATTCCATTCCATTGCATTCCATTCCATTCCATTCCATTCTGTTCTACTCGGGTTGATTCCAATCTATTCCATTCCATTCCACTCCGTTACATTCCATTCCATTCCATTCCATTCCATTCCATTCCGTTCCATTCCATTCCATTCCATTCCAGTCCATTCCAATCCATTCCATTCTACTCGGGTTGATTCCATTCCATTCCATTCCATTCCATTCCATTCCATTCCAATCCATTCCATTCTACTTGTGTTGATTCCATTCCATTCCATTCCATTCCATTCCATTCCATTCCATTCCATTCCATTCGGTTCCATTCCATTCCATTCCATTCCATTCCATTCCATTCCATTAAATTTTATTCCATTCCATTCCATTCCATTCCTTTCCTTTCCATTCCATTCCATTCCATTCCATTACGTTGTACTCGGATTGATTTCATTCCATTCCATTCCATTTCATTCCATTCCATTCCATTCCATTCAATTCCATTCCATTCCATTCCACTCGATTCCATTCCATTCCATTCCATTCCATTCCATTCCATTCCATTCCATTCCAATCCATTCCGTTTTTCTCGGGTTGATTCCATTCCATTCCATTCCATTCCATTCGATTCCATTCCATTCCATTTCAATCCATTCCATTCTATTCGGGTTGATTCCATTCCATTCCATTCCATTCCATTCCATTCCATTCCATTCCATTCCATTCCAATCCATTCCATTCTACTCGGGTTGATTCCATTCCATTCCATTCCATTCCATTCCATTCCATTCCATTCCAATCCATTCCATTCAACTCGGGTTGATTCCTTTCAATTCCATTCCATTCCATTCCATTCCATTAAATTTTATTCCATTCCATTCCATTCCATTCCTTTCCATTCCATTCCATTCCATTCCATTCCATTCCATTACTTTCTACTCGGGTTGATTTCATTCCATTCCATTCCTTTCCATTCCATTCCATTCCATTCCATTCCATTCCTTTCGATTCCATACGATTCCATCCCATTCCATTCCATTCCAATCCATTCCGTTCTACTCGGGTTGATTCCATTCCATTCCATTCCATTCCATTCGATTCCATTCCATTCCATTTCAATCCATTCCATTCTACTCGGGTTGATTCCATTCCATTCCATTCCATTCCATTCCAGTCCATTCCATTCCATTCCATTCCTTTCGATTCCATTCCATTCCATTCCATTCCATTCCACTCCATTCCATTCCATTCCATTCCATTCCATTCCATTCCATTCCATTCCATTCCATTCTATTGCATTCCATTCCATTACATTCCATTCCGTTCTACTCGGGTTGATTCCAATCTATTCCATTCCATTCCATTCCGTTACATTCCATTCCATTCCATTCCTTTCCATTCCATTCCATTCCATTCCATTCCAGTCCATTCCAATCCATTCCATTCTACTCGGGTTGATTCCATTCCATTCCATTCCATTCCATTCCATTCCATTCCATTACATTCCATTCCAATCCATTCCATTCTACTCGGGTTGATTCCATTCCATTCCATTCCATTCCATTCCATTCCATTCCATTCCATTCCATTCGATTCCATTCCATTCCATTCCATTCCATTCCATTCCATTAAATTTTATTCCATTCCATTCCATTCCATTCCTTTCCTTTCCATTCCATTCCATTCCATTCCATTCGATTCCATTCCATTCCATTCCATTCCAATCCATTCCGTTCTACTCGGGTTGATTCCATTCCACTCCATTCCATTCAATTCCATTCCATTCCATTCCATTCCATTCCTTTAAATTCCCTTCCATTCCATTCCATTCCATTAAATTCCATTGCATTCCATTCCATTCCATTCCGTTCTACTCGGGTTGATTCCATTCCATTCCATTCCATTCCATTCCATTCCATTCCATTCCATTCCATTCCATTCCATTCCATTTGATTCCATTCGATTCCATTCCATTCCATTCCATTCCAATCCATTCCATTCTACTCGGGTTGATTCCATTCCATTCCATTCCATTCCATTCCATTCCATTCCATTCCATTCCATTCCATTCCATTCCATTGCATTCCATTCCATTCAATTCCTTCCATTCCATTCCATTCGATTCCATTAAACTCCATTCCAATCCATTCCATTCTACTCGGGTTAATTTGATTCCATTCCATTCCATTCCATTCCATTCCAGTCCAGTCCAGTCCATTCCAATCCATTCCATTCTACTCGGGTTGATTCCATTCCATTCCATTCCATTCCATTCCATTCCATTCCATTCCAATCCATTCCATTCTACTCGGGTTGATTCCATTCCATTCCATTCCATTCTATTCCACTCCATTCCATTTCATTCCATTCCATTCCATTCCATTCCATTCCATTCCATTCCAATCCATTCCATTCTACTCGGGTTGATTTGATTCCATTCCATTCCATTCCATTCCATTCCATTCCATTCCATTCCATTCCAGTCCATTCCAATCCATTCCATTCTACTCGGCTTGATTTGATTCCATTCCATTCCATTCCATTCCATTCCAGTCCATTCCAATCCATTCCATTCTTCTCGGGTTGATTCCATTCCATTCCATTCCATTCCATTCCTTTCCATTCCGTTCTACTCTGGTTGAATTCATTCCTTTCCATTGCATTCCATTCCATTCCATTCCATTCTATGCCATTCGATTCCATTCCATTCCATTTCAATCCATTCCGTTCTACTCGGGTTGATTCCATTCCATTCCATTCCATTCCATTCCATTCCATTCCATTCCAGTCCATTCCAATCCATTCCATTCTACTCGGGTTGATTCCATTCGATTCCATTCCATTCCATTGGATTCCATTCCATTCCATTCCATTCCATTCCGTTCCATTCGATTCGATTCCATTCCACTCCAATCCATTCCATTCCATTCCATTCCATTCCATTCCATTCCTTTCCATTCCATTGGATTCCATTCCATTCCATTCCATTCCATTCCATTCCATTCCATTCCATTCCTTTCCATTCCATTCCATTCCATTCCGTTCTACTCGGGTTGATTCCATTCTATTCCATTCCATTCCATTCGATTCCATTCGATTCCATTCGATTCCATTCCATTCCATTCCATTAAATTTCATTCCATTCCATTCCATTCCATTCCATTCCATTCCGTTCGATTCCATTCCATTCCATTCCAATCCAATCCATTCCATTCTACTCGGGTTGATTCCATTCCATTCCATTCCATTCCATTCCATTCCATTCCGTTCCATTCCAATCCATTCCATTCTACTCGGGTTGAGTCCATTCCATTCCATTCCATTCCATTCCATTCCAATCCATTCCATTCTACTCGGGTTGATTCCATTCCATTCCATTCCATTCCATTCCATTCCATTCCAATCCATTCCATTCAACTCGGGTTGATTCCATTCAATTCCATTCCATTCCATTCCATTCCATTCCATTCCATTCCATTAAATTTTATTCCATTCCATTCCATTCCATTCCTTTCCATTCCATTCCATTCCATTACGTTCTACTCGGGTTGATTTCATTCCATTCCATTCCATTCCATTCCATTCCATTCCATTCCTTTCGATTCCATACGATTCCATTCCATTCCATTCCATTCCAATCCATTCCGTTCTACTCGGGTTGATTCCATTCCATTCCATTCCATTCCATTCGATTCCATTCCATTCCATTTCAATCCATTCCATTCTACTCGGGTTGATTCCATTCCATTCCATTCCATTCCATTCCATTCAATTCCATTCCATTCCATTCCAGTCCATTCCAATCCATTCCATTCTACTCGGGTTGATTCCATTCCATTCCATTCCATTCCATTCCATTCCATTCCATTCCTTTCGATTCCATTCCATTCCATTCCATTCCATTCCATTCCATTCCATTCCATTCCATTCCATTCTATTGCATTCCATTCCATTCCATTCCATTCCGTTCTACTCGGGTTGATTCCAATCTATTCCATTCCATTCTATTCCGTTACATTCCATTCCATTCCATTCCATTCCATTCCGTTCCATTCCATTCCATTCCATTCCAGTCCATTCCAATCCATTCCATTCTACTCGGGTTGATTCCATTCCATTCCATTCCATTCCATTACATTCCATTCCAATCCATTCCATTCTACTTGGGTTGATACCATTCCATTCCATTCCATTCCATTCCATTCCATTCCATTCCATTCCATTCCATTCCATTCCGTTCCGTTCTGTTCCGTTCCATTCCATTCGATTCCATTCCATTCCATTCCAATCCATTCCATTCAACTCGGGTTGATTTGATTCCATTCCATTCCATTCCATTCCATTCCATTCCATTCCAGTCCATTCCAATCCATTCCATTCTACTCGGGTTGATTCCATTCCATTCCATTCCATTCTATTCCATTCCATTCCATTCCAATCCATTCCATTCTACTCGGGTTGATTCCATTCCATTCCATTCCATTCTATTCCACTCCATTCCATTTCATTTCATTCCATTCCATTCCATTCCATTCCAATCCATTCCATTCTTCTCTGGTTTATTCCATTCCATTCCATTCCATTCCATTCCATTCCATTCCATTCCAATCCATTCCATTCTACTCGGGTAGATTCCATTCCATTCCATTCCATTCCATTCCATTCCATTCCATTCCATTCCATTCCGTTCCGTTCCATTCCATTCGATTACATTCCATTCCAATCCAATCCATTCCATTCTACTCGTTTTGATTTCATTCCATTCCATTCCATTCCGTTCCTTTCTACTCGGGTTGACTCCATTGAGTTCCATTCCGTTCTCTTCCGTCCCGTCCCGTCCCGTCCCATCCCGTCCCGACCCGTCCCGACCAGTGCCATTGTTCTCCGGTTGATTCCATTCCATTCCATTCCGTTCCTTTCCGTTCCGTTCCATTCCGTTCCACACGGGTTGATTCAATTCCATTCTATTCTATTCCATTCCATTCCATTCCATTCCATTCCATTCCATTCCATTCTACTCTGGTTGATTCCATGCTGTTCCGTTCCGTTCCATTCCGTTCCACCCCGACCCGTCCCGTACCGTCCCGTCCCGTCCCATCCCGTTCCGATCTGCTCGGGTTGATTCCGTTCCATTCCGTTCCGTTCCTTTCCTTTCCGTTCCGTTCCATTCCGTTCCACGCGGGTTGATGCAATTCCATTCTATTACGTTGAATTCATTCCATTCCATTCCATTCCATTCTACTCGGATTGATTCCATTCCATTAAATTCCATTCCAGTCCATTCCAATCCATTCCATTCTACTCGGGTTGATTCCATTCCATTCCATTCCATTCCATTCCATTCCATTCCATTCCATTCCGTTCTACTCGGGTTGATTCCATTCCATTCTATTCCATTCCATTCCATTCCATTCCATTCCATTCCATTCCATTCCAATCCATTCCATTCCAATCCATTCCATTCTACTCGGGTAGATTCCATTCCATTCCATTCCATTCCATTCCATTCCATTCCTTTCCATTCCATTCCATTCCATTCGATTCCATTCGATTCCATTCCATTCCATTCCATTCCAATCCATTCCATTCTACTCGGGTTGATTCCATTCCATTCCATTCCATTCCATTCCATTCCATTCCATTCCAATCCATTCCATTCTACTCGGGTTGATTCCATTCCATTCCATTCCATTCCATTCCATTCCATTCCATTCCATTCCATTCCATTCCATTCCATTCCATTCCATTCCATTCCATTCTATTCCTTTCCATTCCATTCCATTCCATTCGATTCCATTCTATTCCATTCGATTCCATTCCATTAAATTCCATTCCATTCCATTCCATTCCATTCCATTCCATTCCATTCCATTCCATTCCATACCATTCCATTCCATTCCATTCCGTTCTTCTTGGGTTGATTCCATTCCATTCCATTCCATTCCATTCCATTCAATTCCATTCCATTCCATTCCAGTCCATTCCAATCCATTCCATTCTACTCGGGTTGATTCCATTCAATTCCATTCCATTCTATTCCACTCCATTCCATTTCATTCCATTCCATTCCATTCCATTCCATTCCATTCCATTCCAATCCATTCCATTCTACTCGGGTTGATTTGATTCCATTCCATTCCATTCCATTCCATTCCATTCCATTCCAGTCCATTCCAATCCATTCCATTCTACTCGGCTTGATTT
The DNA here is from genome assembly GCF_029281585.2 of Gorilla gorilla gorilla. NCBI lineage: Eukaryota > Metazoa > Chordata > Mammalia > Primates > Hominidae > Gorilla > Gorilla gorilla. Next base: position 21,323,904 of record NC_073241.2, read on the forward strand.
GATTCCATTCCATTCCATTTCATTCCATTCCAGTCCATTCCAATCCATTCCATTCTTCTCGGGTTGATTCCATTCCATTCCATTCCATTCCATTCCGTTCTACTCTGGTTGAATTCATTCCTTTCCATTGCATTACATTCCATTCCATTCCATTCCATGCCATTCGATTCCATTCCATTCCATTTCAATCCATTCCGTTCTACTCGGGTTGATTCCATTCCATTCCATTCCATTCCATTCCATTCCATTCCATTCCAGTCCATTCCAATCCATTCCATTCTACTCGGGTTGATTCCATTCGATTCCATTCCATTCCATTGGATTCCATTCCATTCCATTCCATTCCATTCCGTTCCATTCGATTCGATTCCATTCCATTCCAATCCATTCCATTCCATTCCATTCCATTCCATTCCATTCCTTTCCATTCCATTGGATTCCATTCCATTCCATTCCATTCCATTCCATTCCTTTCCATTCCATTCCTTTCCATTCCATTCCATTCCATTCCTTTCTACTCGGGTTGATTCCATTCTATTCCATTCCATTCCATTCGATTCCATTCGATTCCATTCGATTCCATTCCATTCCATTCCATTAAATTTCATTCCATTCCATTCCATTCCATTCCATTCCATTCCATTCCATTCCATTCCATTCCGTTCGATTCCATTCCATTCCATTCCAATCCAATCCATTCCATTCTACTCGGGTTGATTCCATTCCATTCCATTCCATTCCATTCCATTCCATTCCGTTCCATTCCAATCCATTCCATTCTACTCGGGTTGATTCCATTCCATTCCATTCCATTCCATTCCATTCCATTCCATTCCAATCCATTCCATTCTACTCGGGTTGATTCCATTCCATTCCATTCCATTCCATTCCATTCCATTCCATTCCATTCCAATCCATTCCATTCAACTCGGGTTGATTCCATTCAATTCCATTCCATTCCATTCCATTCCATTAAATTTTATTCCATTCCATTCCATTCCATTCCTTTCCATTCCATTCCATTCCATTACGTTCTACTCGGGTTGATTTCATTCCATTCCATTCCATTCCATTCCATTCCATTCCATTCCATTCCATTCCATTCCATTCCATTCCATTCCATTCCATTCCTTTCGATTCCATACGATTCCATTCCATTCCATTCCATTCCAATCAATTCCGTTCTACTCGGGTTGATTCCATTCCATTCCATTCCATTCCATTCGATTCCATTCCATTCCATTTCAATCCATTAAATTCTACTCGGGTTGATTCCATTCCATTCCATTCCATTCCATTCCATTCAATTCCATTCCATTCCATTCCAGTCCATTCCAATCCATTCCATTCTACTCGGGTTGATTCCATTCCATTCCATTCCATTCCATTCCATTCCATTCCATTCCATTCCATTCCATTCCTTTCGATTCCATTCCATTCCATTCCATTCCATTCCATTCCATTCCATTCCATTCCATTCTATTGCATTCCATTCCATTCCATTCCATTCCGTTCTACTCGGGTTGATTCCAATCTATTCCATTCCATTCTATTCCGTTACATTCCATTCCATTCCATTCCATTCCATTCCGTTCCATTCCATTCCATTCCATTCCAGTCGATTCCAATCCATTCCATTCTACTCGGGTTGATTCCATTCCATTCCATTCCATTCCATTACATTCCATTTAAATCCATTCCATTCTACTTGGGTTGATACCATTCCATTCCATTCCATTCCATTCCATTCCATTCCGTTCCGTTCCGTTCTGTTCCGTTCCATTCCATTCGATTCCATTCCATTCCATTCCAATCCATTCCATTCAACTCGGGTTGATTTGATTCCATTCCATTCCATTCCATTCCATTCCATTCCATTCCAGTCCATTCCAATCCATTCCATTCTACTCGGGTTGATTCCATTCCATTCCATTCCATTCCATTCCATTCCATTCCATTCCAATCCATTCCATTCTACTCGGGTTGATTCCATTCCATTCCATTCCATTCTATTCCACTCCATTCCATTTCATTTCATTCCATTCCATTCCATTCCATTCCAATCCATTCCATTCTTCTCTGGTTTATTCCATTCCATTCCATTCCATTCCATTCCATTCCATTCCATTCCAATCCATTCTATTCTACTCGGGTTGATTCCATTCCGTTCCTTTCCATTCCATTCCATTCCATTCCATTCCATTCCATTCCATTCCGTTCCATTCCATTCCATTCCATTCCATTCGTTTCCATTCCTTTCCATTCCATTCCGTTCCATTCCATTCCATTCCGTTCTACTCGGGTTGATCCCATTCTATTCCATTCCATTCCATTCGATTCCATTCGATTCCATTCCACTCCATTCCATTAAATTCCATTCCATTCCATTCCATTCCGTTCCATTCCATTACGTTCTACTCGGGAAGATTTCATTCTATTCCATTCCATTCCATTCCATTCCTTTCCATTCCATTCCATTCCATTCGATTCCATTCGATTCCATTCCATTCCATTCCATTCCAATCCATTCCGTTCTACTCGGGTTGATTCCATTCCATTCCATTCCATTCCATTCCATTCCATTCCATTCCATTCCATTTCAATCCACTCCTTTCTACTCGGGTTGATTCCATTCAATTCCATTCCATTCCATTCGATTCCATTCCATTCCATTCCATTCCATTCCATTCCAATCCATTCCATTCTACTCGGGTTGATTCCATTCCATTCCATTCCATTCCATTCCATTCCATTCCATTCCATTCCATTCCATTCCTTTCCATTCGATTCCATTCCATTCCATTCCATTCCGTTCTACTCGGGTTGATTCCATTCTATTCCATTCCATTCCATTCCATTCCATTCCATTCCATTCCATTTCATTCCATTCGATTCCAATCCATTCCATTCCATTAAATTCCATTCCATTCCATTCCATTCCATTCCATTCCATTCCATTCCATTCCATTCCATTCCGTTCTAGTCGGGTTGATTCCATTCCATTCCATTCCATTCCATTCCATTCCATTCCATTCCATTCCATTCCAATCCATTCCATTCTACTCGGGTAGATTCCATTCCATTCCATTCCATTCCATTCCATTCCATTCCGTTCCGTTCCATTCCATTCGATTACATTCCATTCCAATCCAATCCATTCCATTCTACTCGTTTTGATTTCATTCCATTCCATTCCATTCCGTTCCTTTCTACTCGGGTTGACTCCATTGAGTTCCATTCCGTTCTCTTCCGTCCCGTCCCGTCCCGTCCCATCCCGTCCCGACCCGTCCCGACCAGTGCCATTGTTCTCCGGTTGATTCCATTCCATTCCATTCCGTTCCTTTCGTTCCGTTCCATTCCGTTCCACACGGGTTGATTCAATTCCATTCTATTCTATTCCATTCCATTCCATTCCATTCCATTCCATTCCATTCTACTCTGGTTGATTCCATGCCGTTCCGTTCCGTTCCATTCCGTTCCACCCCGACCCGTCCCGTACCGTCCCGTCCCGTCCCATCCCGTTCCGATCTGCTCGGGTTGATTCCGTTCCATTCCGTTCCGTTCCTTTCCTTTCCGTTCCGTTCCATTCCGTTCCACGCGCGTTGATGCAATTCCATTCTATTACATTGAATTCATTCCATTCCATTCCATTCCATTCTACTCGGATTGATTCCATTCCATTAAATTCCATTCCAGTCCATTCCAATCCATTCCATTCTACTCGGGTTGATTCCATTCCATTCCATTCCATTCCATTCCATTCCATTCCATTCCATTCCATTCCGTTCTACTCGGGTTGATTCCATTCCATTCTATTCCATTCCATTCCATTCCATTCCATTCCATTCCATTCCATTCCAATCCATTCCATTCCAATCCATTCCATTCTACTCGGGTAGATTCCATTCCATTCCATTCCATTCCATTCCATTCCATTCCATTCCTTTCCATTCCATTCCATTCCATTCGATTCCATTCGATTCCATTCCATTCCATTCCATTCCAATCCATTCCATTCTACTCGGGTTGATTCCATTCCATTCCATTCCATTCCATTCCATTCCATTCCATTCCAATCCATTCCATTCTACTCGGGTTGATTCCATTCCATTCCATTCCATTCCATTCCATTCCATTCCATTCCATTCCATTCCATTCCATTCCATTCTATTCCTTTCCATTCCATTCCATTCCATTCGATTCCATTCTATTCCATTCGATTCCATTCCATTAAATTCCATTCCATTCCATTCCATTCCATTCCATTCCATTCCATTCCATTCCATTCCATTCCATTCCATTCCATTCCATTCCGTTCTTCTCGGGTTGATTCCATTCCATTCCATTCCATTCCATTCCATTCCATTCGATTCCATTCGATTCCATTCGAATCCATTCCATTCCATTCCATTCCAATCCATTCCATTCTACTCGGGTTGATTCCATTCCATTCCATTCCATTCCATTCCATTCCATTCCATTCCATTCCATTCCATTCCAATCCATTCCATTCTACTCGGGTTGATTTGATTCCATTCCATTCCGTTCCATTCCATTCCATTCCATTCCATTCCAGTCCATTCCAATCCATTCCATTCTACTCGGGTTGATTTGATTCCATTCCATTCCATTCCATTCCATTCCATTCCATTCCATTCCATTCAGTTCCATTCCGTTCCTTTCTACTCGTTTTGACTCCATTGAGTTCCGTTCCGTTCCGTTTCGTCCCGTCCCGTCCCGTCCCATCCCGTCCCGTCCCATCCCGTCTCGTGCCGTTGTACTCTGGTTGATTACATTCCATTACGTTCCGTTCCTTTCCGTTCCGTTCCATTCCGTTCCACACGGGTTGATTCAATTCCATTCTATTACATTGAATTCCATTCCATTCCATTCCATTCCATTCTACTCGGATTGATTCCATTCCATTCCATTCCATTCCAGTCCACTCCAATCCATTCCATTCTACTCGGGTTGATTCCAGTCCATTCCATTCCATTCCATTCCATTCCATTCCATTCCATTCCAATCCATTCCATTCTACTCGGGTAGATTCCATTCCATTCCATTCCATTCCATTCCATTCCATTCCATTCCATTCCATTCCGTTCCGTTCCATTCCATTCGATTACATTCCATTCCAATCCAATCCATTCCATTCTACTCGTTTTGATTTCATTCCATTCCATTCCATTCCGTTCCTTTCTACTCGGGTTGACTCCATTGAGTTCCATTCCGTTCTCTTCCGTCCCGTCCCGTCCCGTCCCATCCCGTCCCGACCCGTCCCGACCAGTGCCATTGTTCTCCGGTTGATTCCATTCCATTCCATTCCGTTCCTTTCCGTTCCGTTCCATTCCGTTCCACACGGGTTGATTCAATTCCATTCTATTCTATTCCATTCCATTCCATTCCATTCCATTCCATTCCATTCCATTCTACTCTGGTTGATTCCATGCCGTTCCGTTCCGTTCCATTCCGTTCCACCCCGACCCGTCCCGTACCGTCCCGTCCCGTCCCATCCCGTTCCGATCTGCTCGGGTTGATTCCGTTCCATTCCGTTCCGTTCCTTTCCTTTCCGTTCCGTTCCATTCCGTTCCACGCGGGTTGATGCAATTCCATTCTATTACATTGAATTCATTCCATTCCATTCCATTCCATTCTACTCGGATTGATTCCATTCCATTAAATTCCATTCCAGTCCATTCCAATCCATTCCATTCTACTCGGGTTGATTCCATTCCATTCCATTCCATTCCATTCCATTCCATTCCATTCCGTTCTACTCGGGTTGATTCCATTCCATTCTATTCCATTCCATTCCATTCCATTCCATTCCATTCCATTCCATTCCAATCCATTCCATTCCAATCCATTCCATTCTACTCGGGTAGATTCCATTCCATTCCATTCCATTCCATTCCATTCCTTTCCATTCCATTCCATTCCATTCGATTCCATTCGATTCCATTCCATTCCATTACATTCCATTCGATTCCATTCCATTCCAATCCATTCCATTCTACTCGTGTAGATTCCATTCCTTTCCATTCCATTCCATTCCATTCCATTCCATTCCATTCCATTCCATTCCATTCTGTTCCGTTCCATTCCATTCGATTCCATTCCATTCCATTCCAATCCATTCCATTCAACTCGGGTTGATTTGATTCCATTCCATTCCATTCCATTCCATTCCATTCCATTCCATTCCAGTCCATTCCAATCCATTCCATTCTACTCGGGTTGATTCCATTCCATTCCATTCCATTCCATTCCATTCCATTCCAATCCATTCCATTCTACTCGGGTTGATTCCATTCCATTCCATTCCATTCTATTCCACTCCATTCCATTCCACTCCATTCCATTTCATTCCATTCCATTCCATTCCATTCCATTCCAATCCATTCCATTCTTCTCTGGTTTATTCCATTCCATTCCATTCCATTCCATTCCATTCCATTCCATTCCATTCCAATCCATTCCATTCTACTCGTGTTGATTCCACTCCGTTCCTTTCCATTCCATTCCATTCCATTCCATTCCATTCCATTCCGTTCCATTCCATTCCATTCCATTCCATTCGTTTCCATTCCTTTCCATTCCATTCCGTTCCATTCCATTCCATTCCGTTCTACTCGGGTTGATCCCATTCTATTCCATTCCATTCCATTCGATTCCATTCGATTCCATTCCACTCCATTCCATTAAATTCCATTCCATTCCATTCCATTCCGTTCCATTCCATTACGTTCTACTCGGGAAGATTTCATTCTATTCCATTCCATTCCATTCCATTCCTTTCCATTCCATTCCATTCCATTCCATTCCATTCGATTCCATTCCATTCCATTCCATTCCAATCCATTCCGTTCTACTCGGGTTGATTCCATTCCATTCCATTCCATTCCATTCCATTCCATTCCATTCCATTCGATTCCATTCGATTCCATTCCATTCCATTCCTTTAAATTCCCTTCCATTCCATTCCATTCCATTAAATTCCATTGCATTCCATTCCATTCCATTCCGTTCTACTCGGGTTGATTCCATTCCATCCCATTCCATTCCATTCCATTCCATTCCATTCCATTCCATTCCAGTCCATTCCAATCCATTCCATTCTACTCGGGTTGATTCCATTCCATTTCATTCCATTCCATTCCATTCCATTCCATTCCATTCCATTCCATTCCTTTCGATTCCATTCCATTCAATTCCTTCCATTCCATTCCATTCCATTCCATTCCATTCCATTCCATTCCATTCTATTGCATTCCATTCCATTCCATTCCATTCTGTTCTACTCGGGTTGATTCCAATCTATTCCATTCCATTCCATTCCGTTACCTTCCATTCCATTTCTTTCCATTCCATTCCGTTCCATTCCATTCCATTCCATTCCAGTCCATTCCAATCCATTCCATTCTACTCGGGTTGATTCCATTCCATTCCATTCCATTCCATTCCATTCCATTCCATTCCATTCGGTTCCATTCCATTCCATTCCATTCCATTCCATTCCATTAAATTTTATTCCATTCCATTCCATTCCATTCCTTTCCTTTCCATTCCATTCCATTCCATTCCATTACGTTGTACTCGGGTTGATTTCATTCCATTCCATTCCATTCCATTCCATTCCATTCCATTCCATTCCATTCCACTCAATTCCATTCCATTCCGTTCCATTCCATTCCATTCCATTCCATTCCATTCCATTCCAATCCATTCCGTTCTACTCGGGTTGATTCCTTTCCATTCCATTCCATTCCAATCGATTCCATTCCATTCCATTTCAATCCATTCCATTCTACTCGGGTTGATTCCATTCCATTCCATTCCATTCCATTCCATTCCATTCCATTCCATTCCATTCCATTCCATTCCATTCCAATCCATTCCATTCTACTCGGGTTGATTCCATTCCATTCCATTCCATTCCATTCCATTCCATTCCATTCCATTCCATTCCAATCCATTCCATTCAACTCGGGTTGATTCCATTCAATTCCATTCCATTCCATTCCATTCCATTAAATTTTATTCCATTCCATTCCATTCCATTCCTTTCCATTCCATTCCATTCCATTCCATTCCATTACGTTCTACTCGGGTAGATTCCATTCCATTCCATTCCATTCCATTCCATTCCATTCCATTCCATTCCATTCCATTCCATTCCGTTCCGTTCCATTCCATTCGATTCCATTCCATTCCAATCCAATCCATTCCATTCTACTCGTTTTGATTTCATTCCATTCCATTCCATTCCGTTCCTTTCTACTCGGGTTGACTCCATTGAGTTCCATTCCGTTCTCTTCCGTCCCGTCCCGTCCCGTCCCATCCCGTCCCGACCCGTCCCGACCAGTGCCATTGTTCTCCGGTTGATTCCATTCCATTCCATTCCGTTCCTTTCCGTTCCGTTCCATTCCGTTCCACACGGGTTGATTCAATTCCATTCTATTCTATTCCATTCCATTCCATTCCATTCCATTCCATTGCATTCTACTCTGGTTGATTCCATGCCGTTCCGTTCCGTTCCATTCCGTTCCACCCCGACCCGTCCCGTACCGTCCCGTCCCGTCCCATCCCGTTCCGATCTGCTCGGGTTGATTCCGTTCCATTCCGTTCCGTTCCTTTCCTTTCCGTTCCGTTCCATTCCGTTCCACGCGGGTTGATGCAATTCCATTCTATTACATTGAATTCATTCCATTCCATTCCATTCCATTCTACTCGGATTGATTCCATTCCATTAAATTCCATTCCAGTCCATTCCAATCCATTCCATTCTACTCGGGTTGATTCCATTCCATTCCATTCCATTCCATTCCATTCCATTCCATTCCATTCCATTCCGTTCTACTCGGGTTGATTCCATTCCATTCTATTCCATTCCATTCCATTCCATTCCATTCCATTCCATTCCATTCCATTCCAATCCATTCCATTCCAATCCATTCCATTCTACTCGGGTAGATTCCATTCCATTCCATTCCATTCCATTCCATTCCATTCCTTTCCATTCCATTCCATTCCATTCGATTCCATTCGATTCCATTCCATTCCATTCCATTCCAATCCATTCCATTCTACTCGGGTTGATTCCATTCCATTCCATTCCATTCCATTCCATTCCATTCCATTCCAATCCATTCCATTCTACTCGGGTTGATTCCATTCCATTCCATTCCATTCCATTCCATTCCATTCCATTCCATTCTATTCCTTTCCATTCCATTCCATTCCATTCGATTCCATTCTATTCCATTCGATTCCATTCCATTAAATTCCATTCCATTCCATTCCATTCCATTCCATTCCATTCCATTCCATTCCATTCAATTCCATTCCATTCCATTCCATTCCATTCCATTCCATTCCGTTCTTCTCGGGTTGATTCCATTCCATTCCATTCCATTCCATTCCATTCCATTCCATTCCATTCCATTCCATTCCATTCGATTCCATTCGATTCCATTCCATTCCATTCCATTCCAATCCATTCCATTCTACTCGGGTTTATTCCATTCCATTCCATTCCATTCCATTCCATTCCATTCCATTCCATTACATTCCATTCCATTCCATTCCAATCCATTCCATTCTACTCGTGTTGATTTGATTCCATTCCATTCCGTTCCATTCCATTCCATTCCATTCCATTCCAGTCCATTCCAATCCATTCCATTCTACTCGGGTTGATTTGATTCCATTCCATTCCATTCCATTCCATTCCAGTCCATTCCAATCCATTCCATTCTACTCGGGTTGATTCCATTCCATTCCATTCCATTCCATTCCATTCAGTTCCATTCCGTTCCTTTCTACTCGTTTTGACTCCATTGAGTTCCGTTCCGTTCCGTTTCGTCCCGTCCCGTCCCGTCCCATCCCGTCCCGTCCCATCCCGTCTCGTGCCGTTGTACTCTGGTTGATTACATTCCATTACGTTCCGTTCCTTTCCGTTCCGTTCCATTCCGTTCCACACGGGTTGATTCAATTCCATTCTATTACATTGAATTCCATTCCATTCCATTCCATTCCATTCTACTCGGATTGATTCCATTCCATTCCATTCCATTCCAGTCCACTCCAATCCATTCCATTCTACTCGGGTTGATTCCAGTCCATTCCATTCCGTTCCATTCCATTCCATTCCATTCCAATCCATTCCTTTCTACTCGGGTTGATTCCATTCCATTCCATTCCATTCCATTCCATTCCATTCGATTCCATTCCATTCCAATCCATTCCATTCTACTCGTGTAGATTCCATTCCTTTCCATTCCATTCCATTCCATTCCATTCCATTCCATTCCATTCCATTCTGTTCCGTTCCATTCCATTCGATTCCATTCCATTCCATTCCAATCCATTCCATTCAACTCGGGTTGATTTGATTCCATTCCATTCCATTCCATTCCATTCCATTCCATTCCAGTCCATTCCAATCCATTCCATTCTACTCGGGTTGATTCCATTCCATTCCATTCCATTCCATTCCATTCCATTCCAATCCATTCCATTCTACTCGGGTTGATTCCATTCCATTCCATTCCATTCTATTCCACTCCATTCCATTTCATTCCATTCCATTCCATTCCATTCCATTCCGATCCATTCCATTCTTCTCTGGTTTATTCCATTCCATTCCATTCCATTCCATTCCATTCCATTCCATTCCAATCCATTCCATTCTACTCGGGTTGATTCCACTCCGTTCCTTTCCATTCCATTCCATTCCATTCCATTCCATTCCATTCCGTTCCATTCCATTCCATTCCATTCCATTCCATTCGTTTCCATTCCTTTCCATTCCATTCCGTTCCATTCCATTCCATTCCGTTCTACTCGGGTTGATCCCATTCTATTCCATTCCATTCCATTCGATTCCATTCGATTCCATTCCACTCGATTCCATTAAATTCCATTCCATTCCATTCCATTCCGTTCCATTCCATTACGTTCTACTCGGGAAGATTTCATTCTATTCCATTCCATTCCATTCCATTCCTTTCCATTCCATTCCATTCCATTCGAATCCATTCGATTCCATTCCATTCCATTCCATTCCAATCCATTCCGTTCTACTCGGGTTGATTCCATTCCATTCCATTCCATTCCATTCCATTCCATTCCATTCCATTCCATTCGATTCCATTCCATTCCATTCCTTTAAATTCCCTTCCATTCCATTCCATTCCATTAAATTCCATTGCATTCCATTCCATTCCATTCCGTTCTACTCGGGTTGATTCCATTCCATCCCATTCCATTCCATTCCATTCCATTCCATTCCATTCCATTTCAATCCATTCCATTCTCCTCGGGTTGATTCCATTCCATTCCATTCCATTCCATTCCATTCCATTCCATTCCATTCCATTCCATTCCAGTCCATTCCAATCCATTCCATTCTACTCGGGTTGATTCCATTCAATTTCATTCCATTCCATTCCATTCCATTCCATTCCATTCCATTCCATTCCTTTCGATTCCATTCCATTCCATTCCTTCCATTCCATTCCATTCCATTCCATTCCATTCCATTCCATTCCATTCTATTGCATTCCATTCCATTCCATTCCATTCTGTTCTACTCGGGTTGATTCCAATCTATTCCATTCCATTCCATTCCGTTACCTTCCATTCCATTCCATTCCATTCCATTCCGTTCCATTCCATTCCATTCCATTCCAGTCCATTCCAATCCATTCCATTCTACTCGGGTTGATTCCATTCCATTCCATTCCATTCCATTCCATTCCATTCCATTCCATTCGGTTCCATTCCATTCCATTCCATTCCATTCCATTCCATTAAATTTTATTCCATTCCATTCCATTCCATTCCTTTCCTTTCCATTCCATTCCATTCCATTCCATTACGTTGTACTCGGGTTGATTTCATTCCATTCCTTTCCATTCCATTCCATTCCATTCCATTCCATTCCATTCCATTCCATTCCACTCAATTCCATTCCATTCCATTCCATTCCATTCCATTCCATTCCATTCCATTCCATTCCATTCCAATCCATTCCGTTCTACTCGGGTTGATTCCTTTCCATTCCATTCCATTCCAATCGATTCCATTCCATTCCATTTCAATCCATTCCATTCTACTCGGGTTGATTCCATTCCATTCCATTCCATTCCATTCCATTCCATTCCATTCCATTTCAATCCATTCCATTCTCCTCGGGTTGATTCCATTCCATTCCATTCCATTCCATTCCATTCCATTCCATTCCAGTCCATTCCAATCCATTCCATTCTACTCGGGTTGATTCCATTCAATTTCATTCCATTCCATTCCATTCCATTCCATTCCATTCCATTCCATTCCTTTCGATTCCATTCCATTCCATTCCTTCCATTCCATTCCATTCCATTCCATTCCATTCCATTCCATTCCATTCCATTCTATTGCATTCCATTCCATTCCATTCCATTCTGTTCTACTCAGGTTGATTCCAATCTATTCCATTCCATTCCATTCCGTTACCTTCCATTCCATTCCATTCCATTCCATTCCGTTCCATTCCATTCCATTCCATTCCAGTCCATTCCAATCCATTCCATTCTACTCGGGTTGATTCCATTCCATTCCATTCCATTCCATTCCATTCCATTCGGTTCCATTCCATTCCATTCCATTCCATTCCATTCCATTAAATTTTATTCCATTCCATTCCATTCCATTCCTTTCCTTTCCATTCCATTCCATTCCATTCCATTACGTTGTACTCGGGTTGATTTCATTCCATTCCTTTCCATTCCATTCCATTCCATTCCATTCCATTCCATTCCATTCCACTCAATTCCATTCCATTCCATTCCATTCCATTCCATTCCATTCCATTCCATTCCGTTCCATTCCAATCCATTCCGTTCTACTCGGGTTGATTCCTTTCCATTCCATTCCATTCCAATCGATTCCATTCCATTCCATTTCAATCCATTCCATTCTACTCGGGTTGATTCCATTCCATTCCATTCCATTCCATTCCATTCCATTCCATTCCATTCCCTTCCATTCCAATCCATTCCATTCTACTCGGGTTGATTCCATTCCATTCCATTCCATTCCATTCCATTCCATTCCATTCCATTCCATTCCATTCCATTCCATTCCAATCCATTCCATTCAACTCGGGTTGATTCCATTCAATTCCATTCCATTCCATTCCATTCCATTAAATTTTATTCCATTCCATTCCATTCCATTCCTTTCCATTCCATTCCATTCCATTCCATTCCATTACGTTCTACTCGGGTTGATTTCATTCCATTCCATTCCATTCCATTCCATTCCATTCCATTCCATTCCATTCCATTCCATTCCTTTCGATTCCATACGATTCCATTCCATTCCATTCCATTCCAATCCATTCCGTTCTACTCGGGTTGATTCCATTCCATTCCATTCCATTCCATTCGATTCCATTCCATTCCATTTCAATCCATTCCATTCTACTCGGGTTGATTCCATTCCATTCCATTCCATTCCATTCCATTCCATTCCATTCCATTCCATTCCATTCCATTCCATTCCTTTCCTTTCCATTCCATTCCATTCCATTCCATTACGTTGTACTCGGGTTGATTTCATTCCATTCCATTCCATTCCATTCCATTCCATTCCACTCGATTCCATTCCATTCCATTCCATTCGATTCCATTCCATTCCAATCCATTCCGTTCTACTCGGGTTGATTCCATTCCATTCCATTCCATTCCATTCCATTCAATTCCATTCCATTCCATTCCAGTCCATTCCAATCCATTCCATTCTACTCGGGTTGATTCCAATCCATTCCATTCCATTCCATTCCATTCCATTCCATTCCATTACATTCCTTTCAATTCCATTCCATTCCATTCCATTCCATTCCATTCCATTCCATTCCATTCCATTCTATTGCATTCCATTCCGTTCCATTCCATTCCGTTCTACTCGGGTTGAATCCAATCTATTCCATTCCATTCTATTCCGTTACATTCCATTCCATTCCATTCCATTCCATTCCGTTCCATTCCATTCCATTCCATTCCAGTCCATTCCAATCCATTCCATTCTACTCGGGTTGATTCCATTCCATTCCATTCCATTCCATTACATTGCATTGCAATCCATTCAATTCTACTTGGGTTGATACCATTCCATTCCATTCCATTCCATTCCATTCCATTCCATTCCATTCCATTCCATTCCATTCGATACCATTCCATTCCATTCCATTCCATTAAATTTTATTCCATTCCATTCCATTCCATTCCTTTCCTTTAAATTCCATTCCATTCCATTCCATTACGTTCTACTCGGGTTGATTTCATTCCATTCCATTCCATTCCATTCCATTCCATTCCATTCCATTCCATTCCATTCCAATCCATTCCGTTCTACTCGGGTTGATTCCATTCCATTCCATTCCATTCCATTCGATTCCATTCCATTCCATTTCAATCCATTCCATTCTACTCGGGTTGATTCCTTTCCATTCCATTCCATTCCATTCCATTCCATTCCATTCCATTCGATTCCATTCAATTCCATTCCATTCCATTCCATTCCAATCCAGTCCATTCTACTCGGGTTGATTTGATTCCATTCCATTCCATTCCATTCCATTCCATTCCATTCCATTCCATTCCATTCCATTCCATTCCAATCCATTCCATTCAACTCGGGTTGATTTGATTCCATTCCATTCCATTCCATTCCATTCCATTCCATTCGATTCCATTCGAATCCATTCCATTCCATTCCATTCCATTCCATTCCATTCCATTCCGTTCTTCTCGGGTTGATTCCATTCCATTCCATTCCATTCCATTCCATTCCATTCCATGGCATTCCATTCGATTCCATTCAATTCCATTCCATTCCATTCCATTCCAATCCAGTCCATTCTACTCGGGTTGATTTGATTCGATTCCATTCCATTCCATTCCATTCCATTCCATTCCATTCCATTCCAATCCATTCCATTCAACTCGGGTTGATTTGATTCCATTCCATTCCATTCCATGCCATTCCATTCCATTCCAGTCCATTCCAATCCATTCCATTCTACTCGGGTTGATTCCATTCCATTCCATTCCATTCCATTCCATTCCATTCCAATCCATTCCATTCTACTCGGGTTGATTCCATTCCATTCCATTCCATTCTATTCCACTCCATTCCATTTCATTCCATTCCATTCCATTCCATTCCATTCCAATCCATTCCATTCTTCTCTGGTTTATTCCATTCCATTCCATTCCATTCCATTCCATTCCATTCCATTCCATTCCAATCCATTCCATTCTACTCGGGTTGATTCCATTCCGTTCCTTTCCATTCCATTCCATTCCATTCCATTCCGTTCCATTCCATTCCATTCCATTCCATTCGTTTCCATTCCTTTCCATTCCATTCCATTCCATTCCATTCCATTCCGTTCCACTCGGGTTGATCCCATTCTATTCCATTCCATTCCATTCGATTCCATTCGATTCCATTCCACTCCATTCCATTAAATTCCATTCCATTGCATTCCATTCCGTTCCATTCCTTTACGTTCTACTCGGGTAGATTTCATTCTATTCCATTCCATTCCATTCCATTCCTTTCCATTCCATTCCATTCCATTCGATTCCATTTGATTCCATTCCATTCCATTCCATTCCAATCCATTCCGTTCTACTCGGGTTGATTCCATTCCATTCCATTCCATTCCATTCCATTCCATTCCATTCCATTCCATTCCATTCCATTCCATTTCAATCCACTCCTTTCTACTCGGGTTGATTCCATTCAATTCCATTCCATTCCATTCGATTCCATTCCATTCCATTCCATTCCATTCCATTCCAATCAATTCCATTCTACTCGGGTTGATTCCATTCCATTCCATTCCATTCCATTCCATTCCATTCCATTCCATTCCATTCCATTCCATTCCATTCCTTTCCATTCGATTCCATTCCATTCCATTCCATTCCGTTCTACTCGGGTTGATTCCATTCTATTCCATTCCATTCCATTCCATTCCATTCCATTCCATTCCATTTCATTCCATTCGATTCCAATCCGTTCCATTCCATTAAATTCCATTCCATTCCATTCCATTCCATTCCATTCCATTCCATTCCGTTCTACTCGGGTTGATTCCATTCCATTCCATTCCATTCCATTCCATTCCATTCCATTCCATTCCAATCCATTCCATTCTACTCGGGTAGATTCCATTCCATTCCATTCCATTCCATTCCATTCCATTCCACTCCATTCCATTCCATTCCGTTCCGTTCCATTCCATTCGATTACATTCCATTCCAATCCAATCCATTCCATTCTACTCGTGTTGATTTCATTCGATTCCATTACATTCCGTTCCTTTCTACTCGGGTTGACTCCATTGAGTTCCATTCCGTTCTCTTCCGTCCCGTCCCGTCCCGTCCCATCCCGTCCCGTCCCGTCACGACCAGTGCCGTTGTTCTCCGGTTGATTCCATTCCATTCCGTTCCGTTCCTTTCCGTTCCGTTCCATTCCGTTCCACACGGGTTGATTCAATTCCATTCTATTCTATTCCATTCCATTCCATTCCATTCCATTCCATTCCATTCTACTCTGGTTGATTCCATGCCGTTCCGTTCCGTTCCATTCCGTTCCACCCCGACCCGTCCCGTACCGTCCCATCCCGACCCATCCCATTCCGATCTGCTCGGGTTGATTCCGTTCCATTCCGTTCCGTTCCTTTCCTTTCCGTTCCGTTCCATTCCGTTCCACGCGGGTTGATGCAATTCCATTCTATTACATTGAATTCATTCCATTCCATTCCATTCCATTCTACTCGGATTGATTCCATTCCATTAAATTCCATTCCAGTCCATTCCAATCCATTCCATTCTACTCGGGTTGATTCCATTCCATTCCATTCCATTCCATTCCATTCCATTCCATTCCGTTGTACTCGGGTTGATTCCATTCCATTCCATTCCATTCCATTCCATTCCATTCCATTCCATTCCATTCCATTTGATTCCATTCCAATCGATTCCATTCCAATCCATTCCATTCTACTCGGGTAGATTCCATTCCATTCCATTCCATTCCATTCCATTCCATTCCATTCCACTCCATTCCATTCCATTCGATTCCATTCGATTCCATTCCATTCCATTCCATTCCAATCCATTCCATTCTACTCGGGTTGATTCCATTCCATTCCATTCCATTCCATTCCATTCCATTCCATTCCATTCCATTCCATTCCAATCCATTCCATTCTACTCGGGTTGATTCCATTCCATTCCATTCCATTCCTTTCCATTCCATTCCATTCCATTCCATTCCATTCTATTCCTTTCCATTCCATTCCATTCCATTCGATTCCATTCTATTCCATTCCATTCCATTCCATTAAATTCCATTCCATTCCATTCCATTCCATTCCGTTCCATTCCATTCCATTCCATTCCATTCCATTCCAATCCATTCCGTTCTACTCGGGTTGATTCCATTCCATTCCATTCCATTCCATTCCATTCCATTCCATTCCATTCCATTCCATTCCATTCCATTCCATTCCATTCGATTCCATTCGATTCCATTCCATTCCATTCCATTCCAATCCATTCCATTCTACTCGGGTTGATTCCATTCCATTCCATTCCATTCCATTCCATTCCATTCCATTCCATTCCATTCCATTCCAATCCATTACATTCTACTCGGGTTGATTTGATTCCATTCCATTCCATTCCATTCCATTCCATTCCAGTCCATTCCAATCCATTCCATTCTACTCGGGTTGATTCCATTCCATTCCATTCCATTCCATTCCAATCCATTCCATTCTACTCGGGTTGATTCCATTCCATTCCATTCCATTCTATTGAACTCCATTCCATTTCATTCCATTCCATTCCATTCCATTCCATTCCAATCCATTCCATTCTTTCGGGTTGATTCCATTCCATTCCATTCCATTCCATTCCATTCCATTCCATTCCAATCCATTCCATTCTACTCGGGTTGATTCCATTCCATTCCATTCCATTCCATTCCATTCCATTCCATTCCAATCCATTCCATTCCAATCCATTCCATTCTACTCGGGTAGATTCCATTCCATTCCATTCGATTCCATTCGATTCCATTCCATTCCATTCCATTCCAATCCATTCCATTCTACTCGGGTTGATTCCATTCCATTCCATTCCATTCCATTCCATTCCATTCCATTCCATTCCATTCTACTCGGGTTGCTTCCATTCCATTCCATTCCATTCCATTCGATTTCATTCCATTCCATTCCATTCCATCCCATTCTATACCATTCCATTCCATTCGATTCCATTCGATTCCATTCGATTCCATTCCATTCCATTCCATTAAATTCCATTCCATTCCATTCCATTCCATTCCATTCCATTCCATTCCATTCCATTCCATTCCATTCCATTCCGTTCTACACGGGTTGATTCTATTCCATTCCATTCCATTCCATTCCATTCCATTCCATTCCATTCCAGTCCATTCCAATCCATTCAATTCTACTCGGATTGATTCCATTCTGTTCCATTCCATTCCATTCCATTCCATTGCATTCCATTCCATTCCTTTCGATTCCATTCCGTTCCATTCCATTCCATTCCATTCCATTCCATTCCATTCCATTCTATTGCATTCCATTCCATTCCATTCCATTACGTTCTACTCGGGTTGATTCCAATCTATTCCATTCCATTCCATTCCGTTACATTCCATTCCATTCCATTCCATTCCATTCCTTTCCATTGCATTCCATTCCATTCCATTCCATTCCGTTCTACTCGGGTTGATTCCATTTCATTCCATTCCATTCCATTCCATTCCATTCCAATCCATTCCATTCTACTCGGGTTGATTTGATTCCATTCCATTCCATTCCATTCCATTCCATTCCATTCCATTCCAGGCCATTCCAATCCATTCCATTCTACTCGGCTTGATTTGATTCCATTCCATTCCATTCCATTCCATTCCAGTCCATTCCAATCCATTCCATTCTACTCGGGTTGATTCCATTCCATTCCATTCCATTCCATTCCATTCCATTCCGTTCTACTCTGGTTGAATTCATTCCTTTCCATTACATTCCATTCCATTCCACTCCATTCTATTCCATTCGATTCCATTCCATTCCATTTCAATCCATTCCGTTCTACTCGGGTTGATTCCATTCCATTCCATTCCATTCCATTCCAGTCCATTCCAATCCATTCCATTCTACTCGGGTTGATTCCATTCGATTCCATTCCATTCCATTGGATTCCATTCCATTCCATTCCATTCCATTCCATTCCATTCCGTTCCATTCGATTCGATTCCATTCCATTCCAATCAATTCCATTCCATTCCATTCCATTCCATTCCATTCCATTCTATTGGATTCCATTCCACTCCATTCCATTCCATTCCATTCCATTCCTTTCCATTCCATTCCATTCCATTCCGTTCTACTCGGGTTGATTCCATTCTATTCCATTCCATTCCATTCGATTCCATTCGATTCCATTCAATTCCATTCCATTCCATTCCATTAAATTTCATTCCATTCCATTCCATTCCATTCCATTCCATTCCATTCCGTTCTATTCCATTCCATTCCATTCCAATCCAATCCATTCCATTCTACTCGGGTTGATTCCATTCCATTCCATTCCATTCCATTCCATTCCGTTCCATTCCAATCCATTCCATTCTACTCGGGTTGATTCCATTCCATTCCATTCCATTCCATTCCATTCCATTCCATTCCATTCGAATCCATTCCATTCTACTCGGGTTGATTCCATTCCATTCCATTCCATTCCATTCCATTCCATTCCATTCCATTCCAATCCATTCCATTCAACTCGGGTTGATTCCATTCAATTCCATTCCATTCCATTCCATTCCATTAAATTTTATTCCATTCCATTCCATTCCATTCCTTTCCATTCCATTCCATTCCATTACGTTCTACTCGGGTTGATTTCATTCCATTCCATTCCATTCCATTCCATTCCATTCCATTCCATTCCAATCCATTCCATTCCAATCCATTCCATTCTACTCGGGTAGATTCCATTCCATTACATTCCTTTCCATTCCATTCCATTCCATTCCATTCGATTCCATTCGATTCCATTCCATTCATTCCATTAAATTCCATTCCATTCCATTCCATTCCATTCTACTCGGGTTGATTCCTTTCCATTCCATTCCATTCCATTCCATTCCATTCAATTCCATTCCATTCCATTCCATTCCATTCCATTGCATTCCAATCCATTCCATTCTACTCGGGTTGATTTGATTCCATTCCATTCCATTCCATTCCATTTCATTCCATTCCATTCGATTCCATTCCATTCCAATCCATTCCATTCCATTCCATTCCATTTCATTCCATTCCATTTCTTTCCATTTGATTCGATTCCATTCCATTCCATTCCGTTCCATTCCTTTCTATTCGATTCCATTCCATTCCATTCCATTCCATTCCATTCCATTCCATTCCATTCCATTCCGTTCTACTCGGGTTCATTCCATTCCATTCCATTCCATTGCATTCTATTCCATTGAATTCCCTTCCTTTCTATTCCATTCCATTCCATTCCATTCCATTCCGTTCTACTCGGGTTGATTCCATTCCATTCCATTCCATTCCATTCCATTCCATTCCATTCCATTCGATTCCATTCGATTCCATTCCATTCCATTCCATTCCATTCCAATCCATTCCATTCTACTCGGGTTCATTCCATTCCATTCCATTCCATTCCATTCCATTCCATTCCATTCCATTCGGTTCCATTCGGTTCCATTCGATTCCATTCCATTTCAATCCATTCCATTCCATTCCGTTCCGTTCCGTTCCGTTTCGTTCGTTCCATTCTATTCGGGTTGATTCCATTCTATTCCACTCCATTCCATTCGATTCCATTGGTTTCCATTCGATTCCATTCCATTCCATTCCATTCTATTCTATTGAATTCCATTCCATTCCATTCCATTCCGTTGTATTCCAATCCATTCCTTTCTACTCGGGTTGATTCCATTCCATTCCATTCCGTTCCACTCCATTCCATTCCTTTCCATTCCATTCCATTTCATTGCGTTTCAATCCATTCCATTCTACTCGGGTTGCTTCCATTCCATTCCATTCCATTCCATTCCATTCCATTCCATTCCAATCCATTCCATTCTACTCGGGTTGATTCCATTCCATTCCTTTCCATTCCATTCCATTCCATTCCATTCCATTCCATTCCATTCCATTCCCTTCCATTCCATTCCATTCCATTCCATTCCATTCCGTTCTACTCGGGTTTATTCCATTCCATTCCATTCCATTCCATTCCATTCCATTCCATTCCATTCCATTCCATTCCATTCGATTCCATTCCAATCCATTCCATTCCAATCCATTCCATTCTACTCGGGTAGATTCCATTCCATTCCATTCCATACCATTCCATTCCATTCCATTCCATTCCATTTGATTCCATTCGATTCCATTCCATTCCATTCCATTCCAATCCATTCCATTCTACTCGGGTTGATTCCATTCCATTCCATTCCATTCCATTACATTCCATTCCATTCCAATCCATTCCATTCTACTCGGGATGATTCCATTCCATTCCATTCCATTCCATTCCATTCCATTCCATTCCAATCCATTCCATTCTACTCGGGTTGATTCCATTCCATAACATTCCATTCCATTCCATTCCATTCCATTCCATTCCATTCCATTCCATTCCATTCCATTCCATTCTATACCATTCCATTCCATTCGATTCCATTCGATTCCATTCGATTCCATTCCATTCCATTCCATTAAATTCCATTCCATTCCATTCCATTCCATTGCATTCCATTCCATTCCATTCCATTCCATTCCATTCCATTCCATTCCATTCCATTCCGTTCTACTCGGGTTGATTCCATTCCATTCCATTCCATTCCATTCCATTCCATTCCATTCCATTCCATTCCATTCGATTCCATTCAATTCCATTCCATTCCATTCCATTCCAATCCAGTCCATTCTACTCGGGTTGATTTGATTCCATTCCATTCCTTTCCATTCCATTCCATTCCATTCCATTCCATTCCATTCCATTCCATTCCATTCCATTCCATTCCATTCAATTCCATTCCATTGCATTCCAATCCATTCCATTCAACTCGGGTTGATTTGATTCCATTCCATTCCATTCCATTCCATTCCATTCCATTCCATTCGATTCCATTCGATTCCATTCCATTCCATTCCATTAAATTCCATTCCATTCCATTCCATTCCATTCCATTCCATTCCATTCCATTCCATTCCATTCCATTCCATTCCATTCCGTTCTACTCGGGTTGATTCCATTCCATTCCATTCCATTCCATTCCATTCCATTCCATTCCATTGCATTCCATTCCATTCCATGCCATTCCATTCCATTCCATTCCATTCCAATCCAGTCCATTCTACTCGGGTTGATTTGATTCCATTCCATTCCAATCCATTCCATTCCATTCCATTCCATTCCATTCCATTCCATTCCATTCCATTCCATTCGATTCCATTCCATTCCATTCCAATCCATTCCATTCAACTCGGGTTGATTTGATTCCATTCCATTCCATTCCATTCCATTCCATTCCAGTCCAGTGCATTCCAATCCATTCCATTCTACTCGGGTTGATTCCATTCCATTCCATTCCATTCCATTCCATTCCATTCCATTCCATTCCAATCCATTCCATTCTACTCGGGTTGATTCCATTCCATTCCATTCCATTCTATTCCACTCCATTCCATTTCATTCCATTCCATTCCATTCCATTCCAATCCATTCCATTCTTCTCTGGTTTATTCCATTCCATTCCATTCCATTCCATTCCATTCCATTCCATTCCATTCCATTCCAATCCATTCCATTCTACTCGGGTTGATTCCATTCTGTTCCTTTCCATTCCATTCCATTCCATTCCATTCCATTCCGTTCCATTCCATTCCATTCCATTCCATTCGTTTCCATTCCTTTCCATTCCATTCCATTCCATTCCATTCCATTCCGTTCTACTCGCGTTGATCCCATTCTATTCCATTCCATTCCATTCGATTCCATTCGATTCCATTCCACCCCATTCCATTAAATTCCATTCCATTCCATTCCATTCCGTTCCATTCCATTACGTTCTACTCGGGTAGATTTCATTCTATTCCATTCCATTCCATTCCATTCCTTTCCATTCCATTCCATTCCATTCGATTCCATTCGATTCCATTCCATTCCATTCCATTCCAATCCATTCCGTTCTACTCGGGTTGATTCCATTCCATTCCATTCCATTCCATTCCATTCCATTCCATTCCATTCCATTCCATTCCATTTCAATCCACTCCTTTCTACTCGGGTTGACTCCATTCAATTCCATTCCATTCCATTCGATTCCATTCCATTCCATTCCATTCCATTCCATTCCAATCAATTCCATTCTACTCGGGTTGATTCCATTCCATTCCATTCCATTCCATTCCATTCCATTCCATTCCATTCCATTCCATTCCATTCCTTTCCATTCGATTCCATTCCATTCCATTCCATTCCATTCCATTCCATTCCATTCCATTTCATTCCATTCGATTCCAATCCATTCCATTCCATTAAATTCCATTCCATTCCATTCCATTCCATTCCATTCCATTCCATTCCATTCCGTTCTACTCGGGTTGATTCCATTCCATTCCATTCCATTCCATTCCATTCCATTCCATTCCATTCCATTCCAATCCATTCCATTCTACTTGGGTATATTCCATTCCATTCCATTCCATTCCATTCCATTCCATTCCATTCCATTCCATTCCATTCCATTCCATTCCGTTCCGTTCCATTCCATTCGATTACATTCCATTCCAATCCAATCCATTCCATTCTACTCCTGTTGATTTCATTCCATTCCATTACATTCCGTTCCTTTCTACTCGGGTTGACTCCATTGAGTTCCATTCCGTTCTCTTCCGTCCCGTCCCGTCCCGTCCCATCCCGTCCCGTCCCGTCCCGACCAGTGCCGTTGTTCTCCGGTTGATTCCATTCCATTCCGTTCCGTTCCTTTCCGTTCCGTTCCATTCCGTTCCACACGGGTTGATTCAATTCCATTCTATTCTATTCCATTCCATTCCATTCCATTCCATTCCATTCCATTCTACTCTGGTTGATTCCATGCCGTTCCGTTCCGTTCCATTCCGTTCCACCCCGACCCGTCCCGTACCGTCCCGTCCCGACCCATCCCGTTCCGATCTGCTCGGGTTGATTCCGTTCCATTCCGTTCCGTTCCTCCCCTTTCCGTTCCGTTCCATTCCGTTCCACGCGGGTTGATGCAATTCCATTCTATTACATTGAATTCATTCCATTCCATTCCATTCCATTCTACTCGGATTGATTCCATTCCATTAAATTCCATTCCAGTCCATTCCAATCCATTCCATTCTACTCGGGTTGATTCCATTCCATTCCATTCCATTCCATTCCATTCCATTCCGTTCTACTCGGGTTGATTCCATTCCATTCCATTCCATTCCATTCCATTCCATTCCATTCCATTCGATTCCATTCCAATCCATTCCATTCCAATCCATTCCATTCTACTCGGGTAGATTCCATTCCATTCCATTCCATTCCATTCCATTCCATTCCATTCCTTTCCATTCCATTCCATTCCATTCGATTCCATTCGATTCCATTCCATTCCATTCCATTCCAATCCATTCCATTCTACTCGGGTTGATTCCATTCCATTCCATTCCATTCCATTCCATTCCATTCCATTCCATTCCAATCCATTCCATTCTACTCGGGTTGATTCCATTCCATTCCATTCCATTCCATTCCATTCCATTCCATTCCATTCCATTCCATTCCATTCCATTCCATTCTATTCCTTTCCATTCCATTCCATTCCATTCGATTCCATTCGATTCCATTCGATTCCATTCCATTAAATTCCATTCCATTCCATTCCATTCCATTCCATTCCATTCCATTCCATTCCATTCCATTCCATTCCGTTCTACTCGGGTTGATTCCATTCCATTCCATTCCATTCCATTCCATTCCATTCCATTCCATTCAATTCCATTCCATTCCATTCCATTCCATTCCATTCCATTCCATTCCATTCCATTCCATTCCAATCCATTCCATTCTACTCGGGTTGATTCCATTCCATTCCATTCCATTCCATTCCATTCCATTCCATTCCATTCCATTCCATTCCATTCCATTCAATTCCATTCCAATCCATTCCATTCCAATCCATTCCATTCTACTCGGGTAGATTCCATTCCATTCCATTCGATTCCATTCCATTCCATTCCATTCCATTCCATTCCAATCCATTCCATTCTACTCGGGTTGATTCCATTCCATTCCATTCCATTCCATTCCATTCCATTCCATTCCATTCCAATCCATTCCATTCTACTCGGGTTGCTTCCATTCCATTCCATTCCATTCCATTCGATTCCATTCCATTCCATTCCATTCCATCCCATTCTATACCATTCCATTACGTTCTACTCGGGTTGATTCCAATCTATTCCGTTCCATTCCATTCCATTAAATTCCATTCCATTCCATTCCATTCCATTCCATTCCATTCCATTCCATTCCATTCCATTCCATTCCATTCCGTTCTACTCGGGTTGATTCTATTCCATTCCATTCCATTCCATTCCATTCCGTTCCATTCCAATCCATTCCATTCTACTCGGGTTGATTCCATTCCATTCCATTCCATTCCATTCCATTCCATTCCATTCCATTCCATTCGAATAAATTCCATTCTACTCGGGTTGATTCCATTCCATTCCATTCCATTCCATTCCATTCCATTCCAATCCATTCCATTCAACTCGGGTTGATTCCATTGAATTCCATTCCATTCCATTTCATTCCATTAAATTTTATTCCATTCCATTCCATTCCATTCCTTTCCATTCCATTCCATTCCATTACGTTCTACTCGGGTTGATTTCATTCCATTCCATTCCATTCCATTCCATTCGATTCCATTCCATTCCTTTCGATTCCATACGATTCCATTCCATTCCATTCCATTCCAATCCATTCCGTTCTACTCGGGTTGATTCCATTCCATCCCATTCCATTCCATTCCATTCCATTCCATTCCATTCCATTTCAATCCATTCCATACCATTCCAGTCCATTCCATTGCATTCCGTTCCATTCCATTCCATTCCATTCCAGTCCATTCCAATCCATTCCATTCTACTCGGGTTGATTCCATTCCATTCCATTCCATTCCATTACATTCCATTCCAATCCATTCCATTCCATTACATTCCATTCCAATCCATTCCATTCTACTTGTGTTGATTCCATTCCATTCCATTCCATTCCATTCCATTCCATTCCATTCCATTCCATTCCATTCCATTCGGTTCCATTCCATTCCAATCCATTCCATTCCATTCCATTAAATTTTATTCCATTCCATTCCATTCCATTCCTTTCCTTTCCATTCCATTCCATTCCATTCCATTACGTTGTACTCGGTTTGATTTCATTCCATTCCATTCCATTCCATTCCATTCCATTCCATTCCATTCCATTCCATTCCATTCGATTCCATTCCATTCCATTCCATTCGATTCCATTCCATTCCATTCCATTCCAATCCATTCCGTTCTACTCGGGTTGATTCCATTCCATTCCATTCCATTCCATTCCATTCCATTCCATTCCATTTCAATCCATTCCATTCTACTCGGGTTGATTCCATTCCATTCCATTCCATTCCATTCCATTCCTTTCCATTCCATTCCATTCCATTCCATTCCATTCCATTCCAATCCATTCCATTCAACTCGGGTTGATTCCATTCAATTCCATTCCATTCCATTCCATTCCATTAAATTTTATTCCATTCCATTCCATTCCATTCCTTTCCATTCCATTCCATTCCATTACGTTCTACTCGGGTTGATTTCATTCCATTCCATTCCATTCCATTCCATTCCATTCCATTCCAATCCATTCCATTCCAATCCATTCCATTCTACTCGGGTAGATTCCATTCCATTACATTCCTTTCCATTCCATTCCATTCCATTCCATTCGATTCCATTCGATTCCATTCCATTCATTCCATTAAATTCCATTCCATTCCATTCCATTCCATTCTACTCGGGTTGATTCCTTTCCATTCCATTCCATTCCATTCCATTCCATTCAATTCCATTCCATTCCATTCCATTCCATTCCATTGCATTCCAATCCATTCCATTCTACTCGGGTTGATTTGATTCCATTCCATTCCATTCCATTCCATTTCATTCCATTCCATTCGATTCCATTCCATTCCAATCCATTCCATTCCATTCCATTCCATTTCATTCCATTCCATTTCTTTCCATTTGATTCGATTCCATTCCATTCCATTCCGTTCCATTCCTTTCTATTCGATTCCATTCCATTCCATTCCATTCCATTCCATTCCATTCCATTCCATTCCATTCCGTTCTACTCGGGTTCATTCCATTCCATTCCATTCCATTGCATTCTATTCCATTGAATTCCCTTCCTTTCTATTCCATTCCATTCCATTCCATTCCATTCCGTTCTACTCGGGTTGATTCCATTCCATTCCATTCCATTCCATTCCATTCCATTCCATTCCATTCGATTCCATTCGATTCCATTCCATTCCATTCCATTCCATTCCAATCCATTCCATTCTACTCGGGTTCATTCCATTCCATTCCATTCCATTCCATTCCATTCCATTCCATTCCATTCGGTTCCATTCGGTTCCATTCGATTCCATTCCATTTCAATCCATTCCATTCCATTCCGTTCCGTTCCGTTCCGTTTCGTTCGTTCCATTCTATTCGGGTTGATTCCATTCTATTCCACTCCATTCCATTCGATTCCATTGGTTTCCATTCGATTCCATTCCATTCCATTCCATTCTATTCTATTGAATTCCATTCCATTCCATTCCATTCCGTTGTATTCCAATCCATTCCTTTCTACTCGGGTTGATTCCATTCCATTCCATTCCGTTCCACTCCATTCCATTCCTTTCCATTCCATTCCATTTCATTGCGTTTCAATCCATTCCATTCTACTCGGGTTGCTTCCATTCCATTCCATTCCATTCCATTCCATTCCATTCCAATCCATTCCATTCTACTCGGGTTGATTCCATTCCATTCCTTTCCATTCCATTCCATTCCATTCCATTCCATTCCATTCCATTCCCTTCCATTCCATTCCATTCCATTCCATTCCATTCCGTTCTACTCGGGTTTATTCCATTCCATTCCATTCCATTCCATTCCATTCCATTCCATTCCATTCCATTCCATTCCATTCGATTCCATTCCAATCCATTCCATTCCAATCCATTCCATTCTACTCGGGTAGATTCCATTCCATTCCATTCCATACCATTCCATTCCATTCCATTCCATTCCATTTGATTCCATTCGATTCCATTCCATTCCATTCCATTCCAATCCATTCCATTCTACTCGGGTTGATTCCATTCCATTCCATTCCATTCCATTCCATTCCATTCCATTCCAATCCATTCCATTCTACTCGGGATGATTCCATTCCATTCCATTCCATTCCATTCCATTCCATTCCATTCCAATCCATTCCATTCTACTCGGGTTGATTCCATTCCATAACATTCCATTCCATTCCATTCCATTCCATTCCATTCCATTCCATTCCATTCCATTCCATTCCATTCCATTCTATACCATTCCATTCCATTCGATTCCATTCGATTCCATTCGATTCCATTCCATTCCATTCCATTAAATTCCATTCCATTCCATTCCATTCCATTGCATTCCATTCCATTCCATTCCATTCCATTCCATTCCATTCCATTCCATTCCATTCCGTTCTACTCGGGTTGATTCCATTCCATTCCATTCCATTCCATTCCATTCCATTCCATTCCATTCCATTCCATTCGATTCCATTCAATTCCATTCCATTCCATTCCATTCCAATCCAGTCCATTCTACTCGGGTTGATTTGATTCCATTCCATTCCTTTCCATTCCATTCCATTCCATTCCATTCCATTCCATTCCATTCCATTCCATTCCATTCCATTCCATTCAATTCCATTCCATTGCATTCCAATCCATTCCATTCAACTCGGGTTGATTTGATTCCATTCCATTCCATTCCATTCCATTCCATTCCATTCCATTCGATTCCATTCGATTCCATTCCATTCCATTCCATTAAATTCCATTCCATTCCATTCCATTCCATTCCATTCCATTCCATTCCATTCCATTCCATTCCATTCCATTCCATTCCATTCCATTCCATTCCATTCCGTTCTACTCGGGTTGATTCCATTCCATTCCATTCCATTCCATTCCATTCCATTCCATTCCATTCAATTCCATTCCATTCCATTCCATTCCATTCCATTCCATTCCATTCCATTCCATTCCAATCCATTCCATTCTACTCGGGTTGATTCCATTCCATTCCATTCCATTCCATTCCATTCCATTCCATTCCATTCCATTCCATTCCATTCCATTCAATTCCATTCCAATCCATTCCATTCCAATCCATTCCATTCTACTCGGGTAGATTCCATTCCATTCCATTCGATTCCATTCCATTCCATTCCATTCCATTCCATTCCAATCCATTCCATTCTACTCGGGTTGATTCCATTCCATTCCATTCCATTCCATTCCATTCCATTCCATTCCATTCCAATCCAT
The DNA here is from genome assembly GCF_029281585.2 of Gorilla gorilla gorilla. Taxonomy (NCBI): domain Eukaryota; kingdom Metazoa; phylum Chordata; class Mammalia; order Primates; family Hominidae; genus Gorilla; species Gorilla gorilla. The sequence goes on from NC_073241.2 coordinate 21,353,718, forward strand.
TCCATTCTACTCGGGTTGCTTCCATTCCATTCCATTCCATTCCATTCGATTCCATTCCATTCCATTCCATTCCATCCCATTCTATACCATTCCATTACGTTCTACTCGGGTTGATTCCAATCTATTCCGTTCCATTCCATTCCATTAAATTCCATTCCATTCCATTCCATTCCATTCCATTCCATTCCATTCCATTCCATTCCATTCCATTCCGTTCTACTCGGGTTGATTCTATTCCATTCCATTCCATTCCATTCCATTCCGTTCCATTCCAATCCATTCCATTCTACTCGGGTTGATTCCATTCCATTCCATTCCATTCCATTCCATTCCATTCCATTCCATTCGAATAAATTCCATTCTACTCGGGTTGATTCCATTCCATTCCATTCCATTCCATTCCATTCCATTCCAATCCATTCCATTCAACTCGGGTTGATTCCATTCAATTCCATTCCATTCCATTTCATTCCATTAAATTTTATTCCATTCCATTCCATTCCATTCCTTTCCATTCCATTCCATTCCATTACGTTCTACTCGGGTTGATTTCATTCCATTCCATTCCATTCCATTCCATTCGATTCCATTCCATTCCTTTCGATTCCATACGATTCCATTCCATTCCATTCCATTCCAATCCATTCCGTTCTACTCGGGTTGATTCCATTCCATCCCATTCCATTCCATTCCATTCCATTCCATTCCATTCCATTTCAATCCATTCCATACCATTCCAGTCCATTCCATTGCATTCCGTTCCATTCCATTCCATTCCATTCCAGTCCATTCCAATCCATTCCATTCTACTCGGGTTGATTCCATTCCATTCCATTCCATTCCATTACATTCCATTCCAATCCATTCCATTCTACTTGTGTTGATTCCATTCCATTCCATTCCATTCCATTCCATTCCATTCCTTTCCATTCCATTCCATTCCATTCGGTTCCATTCCATTCCAATCCATTCCATTCCATTCCATTAAATTTTATTCCATTCCATTCCATTCCATTCCTTTCCTTTCCATTCCATTCCATTCCATTCCATTACGTTGTACTCGGTTTGATTTCATTCCATTCCATTCCATTCCATTCCATTCCATTCCATTCCATTCCATTCCATTCCATTCGATTCCATTCCATTCCATTCCATTCGATTCCATTCCATTCCATTCCATTCCAATCCATTCCGTTCTACTCGGGTTGATTCCATTCCATTCCATTCCATTCCATTCCATTCCATTCCATTCCATTTCAATCCATTCCATTCTACTCGGGTTGATTCCATTCCATTCCATTCCATTCCATTCCATTCCTTTCCATTCCATTCCATTCCATTCCATTCCATTCCATTCCAATCCATTCCATTCAACTCGGGTTGATTCCATTCAATTCCATTCCATTCCATTCCATTCCATTAAATTTTATTCCATTCCATTCCATTCCATTCCTTTCCATTCCATTCCATTCCATTACGTTCTACTCGGGTTGATTTCATTCCATTCCATTCCATTCCATTCCATTCCATTCCATTCCAATCCATTCCATTCCAATCCATTCCATTCTACTCGGGTAGATTCCATTCCATTACATTCCTTTCCATTCCATTCCATTCCATTCCATTCGATTCCATTCGATTCCATTCCATTCATTCCATTAAATTCCATTCCATTCCATTCCATTCCATTCTACTCGGGTTGATTCCTTTCCATTCCATTCCATTCCATTCCATTCCATTCAATTCCATTCCATTCCATTCCATTCCATTCCATTGCATTCCAATCCATTCCATTCTACTCGGGTTGATTTGATTCCATTCCATTCCATTCCATTCCATTTCATTCCATTCCATTCGATTCCATTCCATTCCAATCCATTCCATTCCATTCCATTCCATTTCATTCCATTCCATTTCTTTCCATTTGATTCGATTCCATTCCATTCCATTCCGTTCCATTCCTTTCTATTCGATTCCATTCCATTCCATTCCATTCCATTCCATTCCATTCCATTCCATTCCGTTCTACTCGGGTTCATTCCATTCCATTCCATTCCATTGCATTCTATTCCATTGAATTCCCTTCCTTTCTATTCCATTCCATTCCATTCCATTCCATTCCGTTCTACTCGGGTTGATTCCATTCCATTCCATTCCATTCCATTCCATTCCATTCCATTCCATTCGATTCCATTCGATTCCATTCCATTCCATTCCATTCCATTCCAATCCATTCCATTCTACTCGGGTTCATTCCATTCCATTCCATTCCATTCCATTCCATTCCATTCCATTCCATTCGGTTCCATTCGGTTCCATTCGATTCCATTCCATTTCAATCCATTCCATTCCATTCCGTTCCGTTCCGTTCCGTTTCGTTCGTTCCATTCTATTCGGGTTGATTCCATTCTATTCCACTCCATTCCATTCGATTCCATTGGTTTCCATTCGATTCCATTCCATTCCATTCCATTCTATTCTATTGAATTCCATTCCATTCCATTTCATTCCGTTGTATTCCAATCCATTCCTTTCTACTCGGGTTGATTCCATTCCATTCCATTCCGTTCCACTCCATTCCATTCCTTTCCATTCCATTCCATTTCATTGCGTTTCAATCCATTCCATTCTACTCGGGTTGCTTCCATTCCATTCCATTCCATTCCATTCCATTCCATTCCAATCCATTCCATTCTACTCGGGTTGATTCCATTCCATTCCTTTCCATTCCATTCCATTCCATTCCATTCCATTCCATTCCATTCCATTCCCTTCCATTCCATTCCATTCCATTCCATTCCATTCCGTTCTACTCGGGTTTATTCCATTCCATTCCATTCCATTCCATTCCATTCCATTCCATTCCATTCCATTCCATTCCATTCGATTCCATTCCAATCCATTCCATTCCAATCCATTCCATTCTACTCGGGTAGATTCCATTCCATTCCATTCCATACCATTCCATTCCATTCCATTCCATTCCATTTGATTCCATTCGATTCCATTCCATTCCATTCCATTCCAATCCATTCCATTCTACTCGGGTTGATTCCATTCCATTCCATTCCATTCCATTCCATTCCATTCCATTCCAATCCATTCCATTCTACTCGGGATGATTCCATTCCATTCCATTCCATTCCATTCCATTCCATTCCAATCCATTCCATTCTACTCGGGTTGATTCCATTCCATAACATTCCATTCCATTCCATTCCATTCCATTCCATTCCATTCCATTCCATTCCATTCCATTCCATTCTATACCATTCCATTCCATTCGATTCCATTCGATTCCATTCGATTCCATTCCATTCCATTCCATTAAATTCCATTCCATTCCATTCCATTCCATTGCATTCCATTCCATTCCATTCCATTCCATTCCATTCCATTCCATTCCATTCCATTCCATTCCGTTCTACTCGGGTTGATTCCATTCCATTCCATTCCATTCCATTCCATTCCATTCCATTCCATTCCATTCCATTCGATTCCATTCAATTCCATTCCATTCCATTCCATTCCAATCCAGTCCATTCTACTCGGGTTGATTTGATTCCATTCCATTCCTTTCCATTCCATTCCATTCCATTCCATTCCATTCCATTCCATTCCATTCCATTCCATTCCATTCCATTCAATTCCATTCCATTGCATTCCAATCCATTCCATTCAACTCGGGTTGATTTGATTCCATTCCATTCCATTCCATTCCATTCCATTCCATTCCATTCGATTCCATTCGATTCCATTCCATTCCATTCCATTAAATTCCATTCCATTCCATTCCATTCCATTCCATTCCATTCCATTCCATTCCATTCCATTCCATTCCATTCCATTCCGTTCTACTCGGGTTGATTCCATTCCATTCCATTCCATTCCATTCCATTCCATTCCATTCCATTCCATTCAATTCCATTCCATTCCATTCCATTCCATTCCATTCCATTCCATTCCATTCCATTCCAATCCATTCCATTCTACTCGGGTTGATTCCATTCCATTCCATTCCATTCCATTCCATTCCATTCCATTCCATTCCATTCCATTCCATTCCATTCAATTCCATTCCAATCCATTCCATTCCAATCCATTCCATTCTACTCGGGTAGATTCCATTCCATTCCATTCGATTCCATTCCATTCCATTCCATTCCATTCCATTCCAATCCATTCCATTCTACTCGGGTTGATTCCATTCCATTCCATTCCATTCCATTCCATTCCATTCCATTCCATTCCAATCCATTCCATTCTACTCGGGTTGCTTCCATTCCATTCCATTCCATTCCATTCGATTCCATTCCATTCCATTCCATTCCATCCCATTCTATACCATTCCATTACGTTCTACTCGGGTTGATTCCAATCTATTCCGTTCCATTCCATTCCATTAAATTCCATTCCATTCCATTCCATTCCATTCCATTCCATTCCATTCCATTCCATTCCATTCCATTCCATTCCATTCCGTTCTACTCGGGTTGATTCTATTCCATTCCATTCCATTCCATTCCATTCCGTTCCATTCCAATCCATTCCATTCTACTCGGGTTGATTCCATTCCATTCCATTCCATTCCATTCCATTCCATTCCATTCCATTCGAATAAATTCCATTCTACTCGGGTTGATTCCATTCCATTCCATTCCATTCCATTCCATTCCATTCCAATCCATTCCATTCAACTCGGGTTGATTCCATTCAATTCCATTCCATTCCATTTCATTCCATTAAATTTTATTCCATTCCATTCCATTCCATTCCTTTCCATTCCATTCCATTCCATTACGTTCTACTCGGGTTGATTTCATTCCATTCCATTCCATTCCATTCCATTCGATTCCATTCCATTCCTTTCGATTCCATACGATTCCATTCCATTCCATTCCATTCCAATCCATTCCGTTCTACTCGGGTTGATTCCATTCCATCCCATTCCATTCCATTCCATTCCATTCCATTCCATTCCATTCCATTTCAATCCATTCCATACCATTCCAGTCCATTCCATTGCATTCCGTTCCATTCCATTCCATTCCATTCCAGTCCATTCCAATCCATTCCATTCTACTCGGGTTGATTCCATTCCATTCCATTCCATTCCATTACATTCCATTCCAATCCATTCCATTCTACTTGTGTTGATTCCATTCCATTCCATTCCATTCCATTCCATTCCATTCCATTCCATTCCATTCCATTCCATTCGGTTCCATTCCATTCCAATCCATTCCATTCCATTCCATTAAATTTTATTCCATTCCATTCCATTCCATTCCTTTCCTTTCCATTCCATTCCATTCCATTCCATTACGTTGTACTCGGTTTGATTTCATTCCATTCCATTCCATTCCATTCCATTCCATTCCATTCCATTCCATTCCATTCCATTCGATTCCATTCCATTCCATTCCATTCGATTCCATTCCATTCCATTCCATTCCAATCCATTCCGTTCTACTCGGGTTGATTCCATTCCATTCCATTCCATTCCATTCCATTCCATTCCATTCCATTTCAATCCATTCCATTCTACTCGGGTTGATTCCATTCCATTCCATTCCATTCCATTCCATTCCTTTCCATTCCATTCCATTCCATTCCATTCCATTCCATTCCAATCCATTCCATTCAACTCGGGTTGATTCCATTCAATTCCATTCCATTCCATTCCATTCCATTAAATTTTATTCCATTCCATTCCATTCCATTCCTTTCCATTCCATTCCATTCCATTACGTTCTACTCGGGTTGATTTCATTCCATTCCATTCCATTCCATTCCATTCCATTCCATTCCAATCCATTCCATTCCAATCCATTCCATTCTACTCGGGTAGATCCATTCCATTACATTCCTTTCCATTCCATTCCATTCCATTCCATTCGATTCCATTCGATTCCATTCCATTCATTCCATTAAATTCCATTCCATTCCATTCCATTCCATTCTACTCGGGTTGATTCCTTTCCATTCCATTCCATTCCATTCCATTCCATTCAATTCCATTCCATTCCATTCCATTCCATTCCATTGCATTCCAATCCATTCCATTCTACTCGGGTTGATTTGATTCCATTCCATTCCATTCCATTCCATTTCATTCCATTCCATTCGATTCCATTCCATTCCAATCCATTCCATTCCATTCCATTCCATTTCATTCCATTCCATTTCTTTCCATTTGATTCGATTCCATTCCATTCCATTCCGTTCCATTCCTTTCTATTCGATTCCATTCCATTCCATTCCATTCCATTCCATTCCATTCCATTCCATTCCATTCCGTTCTACTCGGGTTCATTCCATTCCATTCCATTCCATTGCATTCTATTCCATTGAATTCCCTTCCTTTCTATTCCATTCCATTCCATTCCATTCCATTCCGTTCTACTCGGGTTGATTCCATTCCATTCCATTCCATTCCATTCCATTCCATTCCATTCCATTCGATTCCATTCGATTCCATTCCATTCCATTCCATTCCATTCCAATCCATTCCATTCTACTCGGGTTCATTCCATTCCATTCCATTCCATTCCATTCCATTCCATTCCATTCCATTCGGTTCCATTCGGTTCCATTCGATTCCATTCCATTTCAATCCATTCCATTCCATTCCGTTCCGTTCCGTTCCGTTTCGTTCGTTCCATTCTATTCGGGTTGATTCCATTCTATTCCACTCCATTCCATTCGATTCCATTGGTTTCCATTCGATTCCATTCCATTCCATTCCATTCTATTCTATTGAATTCCATTCCATTCCATTCCATTCCGTTGTATTCCAATCCATTCCTTTCTACTCGGGTTGATTCCATTCCATTCCATTCCGTTCCACTCCATTCCATTCCTTTCCATTCCATTCCATTTCATTGCGTTTCAATCCATTCCATTCTACTCGGGTTGCTTCCATTCCATTCCATTCCATTCCATTCCATTCCATTCCAATCCATTCCATTCTACTCGGGTTGATTCCATTCCATTCCTTTCCATTCCATTCCATTCCATTCCATTCCATTCCATTCCATTCCATTCCCTTCCATTCCATTCCATTCCATTCCATTCCATTCCGTTCTACTCGGGTTTATTCCATTCCATTCCATTCCATTCCATTCCATTCCATTCCATTCCATTCCATTCCATTCCATTCGATTCCATTCCAATCCATTCCATTCCAATCCATTCCATTCTACTCGGGTAGATTCCATTCCATTCCATTCCATACCATTCCATTCCATTCCATTCCATTCCATTTGATTCCATTCGATTCCATTCCATTCCATTCCATTCCAATCCATTCCATTCTACTCGGGTTGATTCCATTCCATTCCATTCCATTCCATTCCATTCCATTCCATTCCAATCCATTCCATTCTACTCGGGATGATTCCATTCCATTCCATTCCATTCCATTCCATTCCATTCCATTCCAATCCATTCCATTCTACTCGGGTTGATTCCATTCCATAACATTCCATTCCATTCCATTCCATTCCATTCCATTCCATTCCATTCCATTCCATTCCATTCCATTCTATACCATTCCATTCCATTCGATTCCATTCGATTCCATTCGATTCCATTCCATTCCATTCCATTAAATTCCATTCCATTCCATTCCATTCCATTGCATTCCATTCCATTCCATTCCATTCCATTCCATTCCATTCCATTCCATTCCATTCCGTTCTACTCGGGTTGATTCCATTCCATTCCATTCCATTCCATTCCATTCCATTCCATTCCATTCCATTCCATTCGATTCCATTCAATTCCATTCCATTCCATTCCATTCCAATCCAGTCCATTCTACTCGGGTTGATTTGATTCCATTCCATTCCTTTCCATTCCATTCCATTCCATTCCATTCCATTCCATTCCATTCCATTCCATTCCATTCCATTCCATTCAATTCCATTCCATTGCATTCCAATCCATTCCATTCAACTCGGGTTGATTTGATTCCATTCCATTCCATTCCATTCCATTCCATTCCATTCCATTCGATTCCATTCGATTCCATTCCATTCCATTCCATTAAATTCCATTCCATTCCATTCCATTCCATTCCATTCCATTCCATTCCATTCCATTCCATTCCATTCCATTCCATTCCATTCCATTCCATTCCGTTCTACTCGGGTTGATTCCATTCCATTCCATTCCATTCCATTCCATTCCATTCCATTCCATTCAATTCCATTCCATTCCATTCCATTCCATTCCATTCCATTCCATTCCATTCCATTCCAATCCATTCCATTCTACTCGGGTTGATTCCATTCCATTCCATTCCATTCCATTCCATTCCATTCCATTCCATTCCATTCCATTCCATTCCATTCAATTCCATTCCAATCCATTCCATTCCAATCCATTCCATTCTACTCGGGTAGATTCCATTCCATTCCATTCGATTCCATTCCATTCCATTCCATTCCATTCCATTCCAATCCATTCCATTCTACTCGGGTTGCTTCCATTCCATTCCATTCCATTCCATTCGATTCCATTCCATTCCATTCCATTCCATCCCATTCTATACCATTCCATTACGTTCTACTCGGGTTGATTCCAATCTATTCCGTTCCATTCCATTCCATTAAATTCCATTCCATTCCATTCCATTCCATTCCATTCCATTCCATTCCATTCCATTCCATTCCATTCCATTCCATTCCGTTCTACTCGGGTTGATTCTATTCCATTCCATTCCATTCCATTCCATTCCGTTCCATTCCAATCCATTCCATTCTACTCGGGTTGATTCCATTCCATTCCATTCCATTCCATTCCATTCCATTCCATTCCATTCGAATAAATTCCATTCTACTCGGGTTGATTCCATTCCATTCCATTCCATTCCATTCCATTCCATTCCAATCCATTCCATTCAACTCGGGTTGATTCCATTCAATTCCATTCCATTCCATTTCATTCCATTAAATTTTATTCCATTCCATTCCATTCCATTCCTTTCCATTCCATTCCATTCCATTACGTTCTACTCGGGTTGATTTCATTCCATTCCATTCCATTCCATTCCATTCGATTCCATTCCATTCCTTTCGATTCCATACGATTCCATTCCATTCCATTCCATTCCAATCCATTCCGTTCTACTCGGGTTGATTCCATTCCATCCCATTCCATTCCATTCCATTCCATTCCATTCCATTCCATTTCAATCCATTCCATACCATTCCAGTCCATTCCATTGCATTCCGTTCCATTCCATTCCATTCCATTCCAGTCCATTCCAATCCATTCCATTCTACTCGGGTTGATTCCATTCCATTCCATTCCATTCCATTACATTCCATTCCAATCCATTCCATTCTACTTGTGTTGATTCCATTCCATTCCATTCCATTCCATTCCATTCCATTCCATTCCATTCCATTCCATTCCATTCCATTCGGTTCCATTCCATTCCAATCCATTCCATTCCATTCCATTAAATTTTATTCCATTCCATTCCATTCCATTCCTTTCCTTTCCATTCCATTCCATTCCATTCCATTACGTTGTACTCGGTTTGATTTCATTCCATTCCATTCCATTCCATTCCATTCCATTCCATTCCATTCCATTCCATTCCATTCGATTCCATTCCATTCCATTCCATTCGATTCCATTCCATTCCATTCCATTCCAATCCATTCCGTTCTACTCGGGTTGATTCCATTCCATTCCATTCCATTCCATTCCATTCCATTCCATTCCATTTCAATCCATTCCATTCTACTCGGGTTGATTCCATTCCATTCCATTCCATTCCATTCCATTCCATTCCATTCCATTCCATTCCATTCCATTCCAATCCTTTCCATTCTACTCGTGTTGATTCCATTCCATTCCATTCCATTCCATTCCATTCCATTCCATTCCATTCCATTCCATTCCACTCCATTCCATTTCATTCCATTCCATTCCATTCCAATCCATTCCATTCAACTCGGGTTGATTCCATTCAATTCCATTCCATTCCATTCCATTCCATTAAATTTTATTCCATTCCATTCCATTCCATTCCTTTCCATTCCATTCCATTCCATTCCATTCCATTACGTTCTACTCGGGTTGATTTCATTCCATTCCATTCCATTCCATTCCATTCCATTCCATTCCATTCCATTCCATTCCTTTCGATTCCATACGATTCCATTCCATTCCATTCCATTCCAATCCAGTCCGTTCTACTCGGGTTGATTCCATTCCATTCCATTCCATTCCATTCGATTCCATTCCATTCCATTTCAATCCATTCCATTCTACTCGGGTTGATTCCATTCCATTCCATTCCATTCCATTCCATTCCATTCCATTCCATTCCAGTCCATTCCTATCCATTCCATTCTACTCGGGTTGATTCCATTCCGTTCCATTCCATTCCATTCCATTCCATTCCATTCCATTCCTTTCGATTCCATTCCATTCCATTCCATTCCATTCCATTCCATTCCATTCCATTCCATTCCATTCCATTCCATTCTATTGCATTCCATTCCATTCCATTCCAATCCGTTCTACTCGGGTTGATTCCAATCTATTCCATTCCATTCCATTCCGTTACATTCCATTCCATTCCATTCCATTCCATTGAATTCCGTTCCATTCCATTCCATTCCATTCCAGTCCATTCCAATCCATTCAATTCTACTCGGGTTGATTCCGTTCCATTCCATTCCATTCCATTCCATTCCATTCCAATCCATTCCATTCTACTCGGGTTGATTCCATTCCATTCCATTCCATTCCATTCCATTCGATTCCATTCCATTCCATTCCATTCCATTCCATTAAATTTTATTCCATTCCATTCCATTCCATTCCTTTCCTTTCAATTCCATTCCATTCCATTCCATTCCATTCCATTCGATTCCATTCCATTCCATTCCATTCCAATCCATTCCGTTCTACTCGGGTTGATTCCATTCCATTCCATTCCATTCCATTCCATTCCATTCCATTCCATTCCATTCCATTCCATTCCGTTCCGTTCCATTCCATTCGATTACATTCCATTCCAATCCAATCCATTCCATTCTACTCCTGTTGATTTCATTCCATTCCATTACATTCCGTTCCTTTCTACTCGGGTTGACTCCATTGAGTTCCATTCCGTTCTCTTCCGTCCCGTCCCGTCCCGTCCCATCCCGTCCCGTCCCGTCCCGACCAGTGCCGTTGTTCTCCGGTTGATTCCATTCCATTCCGTTCCGTTCCTTTCCGTTCCGTTCCATTCCGTTCCACACGGGTTGATTCAATTCCATTCTATTCTATTCCATTCCATTCCATTCCATTCCATTCCATTCTACTCTGGTTGATTCCATGCCGTTCCGTTCCGTTCCATTCCGTTCCACCCCGACCCGTCCCGTACCGTCCCGTCCCGACCCATCCCGTTCCGATCTGCTCGGGTTGATTCCGTTCCATTCCGTTCCGTTCCTCCCCTTTCCGTTCCGTTCCATTCCGTTCCACGCGGGTTGATGCAATTCCATTCTATTACATTGAATTCATTCCATTCCATTCCATTCCATTCTACTCGGATTGATTCCATTCCATTAAATTCCATACCAGTCCATTCCAATCCATTCCATTCTACTCGGGTTGATTCCATTCCATTCCATTCCATTCCATTCCATTCCATTCCATTCCGTTCTACTCGGGTTGATTCCATTCCATTCCATTCCATTCCATTCCATTCCATTCCATTCCATTCCATTCCATTCGATTCCATTCCAATCCATTCCATTCCAATCCATTCCATTCTACTCGGGTAGATTCCATTCCATTCCATTCCATTCCATTCCATTCCATTCCATTCCATTCCTTTCCATTCCATTCCATTCCATTCGATTCCATTCGATTCCATTCCATTCCATTCCATTCCAATCCATTCCGTTCTACTCGGGTTGATTCCATTCCATTCCATTCCATTCCATTCCATTCCATTCCATTCCAATCCATTCCATTCTACTCGGGTTGATTCCATTCCATTCCATTCCATTCCATTCCATTCCATTCCATTCCATTCCATTCCATTCCATTCCATTCCATTCTATTCCTTTCCATTCCATTCCATTCCATTCGATTCCATTCGATTCCATTCGATTCCATTCCATTAAATTCCATTCCATTCCATTCCATTCCATTCCATTCCATTCCATTCCATTCCATTCCGTTCTACTCGGGTTGATTCCATTCCATTCCATTCCATTCCATTCCATTCCATTCCATTCCATTCCATTCCATTCCATTCAATTCCATTCCATTCCATTCCATTCCATTCCATTCCATTCCATTCCATTCCATTCCATTCCAATCCATTCCATTCTACTCGGGTTGATTCCATTCCATTCCATTCCATTCCATTCCATTCCATTCCATTCCATTCCATTCCATTCCATTCCATTCCATTCCAATCCATTCCATTCCAATCCATTCCATTCTACTCGGGTAGATTCCATTCCATTCCATTCGATTCCATTCCATTCCATTCCATTCCATTCCATTCCAATCCATTCCATTCTACTCGGGTTGATTCCATTCCATTCCATTCCATTCCATTCCATTCCATTCCATTCCATTCCATTCCATTCCAATCCATTCCATTCTACTCGGGTTGCTTCCATTCCATTCCATTCCATTCCATTCGATTCCATTCCATTCCATTCCATTCCATCCCATTCTATACCATTCCATTACGTTCTACTCGGGTTGATTCCAATCTATTCCATTCCATTCCATTCCATTAAATTCCATTCCATTCCATTCCATTCCATTCCATTCCATTCCATTCCATTCCATTCCATTCCATTCGATTCCATTCCATTCCATTCCGTTCTACTCGGGTTGATTCTATTCCATTCCATTCCATTCCATTCCATTCCGTTCCATTCCAATCCATTCCATTCTACTCGGGTTGATTCCATTCCATTCCATTCCATTCCATTCCATTCCATTCCATTCCATTCGAATCCATTCCATTCTACTCGGGTTGATTCCATTCCATTCCATTCCATTCCATTCCATTCCATTCCATTCCAATCCATTCCATTCAACTCGGGTTGATTCCATTCAATTCCATTCCATTCCATTTCATACAATTAAATTTTATTCCATTCCATTCCATTCCATTCCTTTCCATTCCATTCCATTCCATTACGTTCTACTCGGGTTGATTTCATTCCATTCCATTCCATTCCATTCCATTCGATTCCATTCCATTCCTTTCGATTCCATACGATTCCATTCCATTCCATTCCATTCCAATCCATTCCGTTCTACTCGGGTTGATTCCATTCCATCCCATTCCATTCCATTCCATTCCATTCCATTCCATTCCATTTCAATCCATTCCATTCTCCTCGGGTTGATTCCATTCCATTCCATTCCATTCCATTCCATTCCATTCCATTCCATTCCATACCATTCCAGTCCATTCCATTGCATTCCGTTCCATTCCATTCCATTCCATTCCAGTCCATTCCAATCCATTCCATTCTACTCGGGTTGATTCCATTCCATTCCATTCCATTCCATTCCATTCCATTCCGTTCCGTTCCATTCCATTCGATTACATTCCATTCCAATCCAATCCATTCCATTCTACTCCTGTTGATTTCATTCCATTCCATTACATTCCGTTCCTTTCTACTGGGGTTGACTCCATTGAGTTCCATTCCGTTCTCTTCCGTCCCGTCCCGTCCCGTCCCATCCCGTCCCGTCCCGTCCCGACCAGTGCCGTTGTTCTCCGGTTGATTCCATTCCATTCCGTTCCGTTCCTTTCCGTTCCGTTCCATTCCGTTCCACACGGGTTGATTCAATTCCATTCTATTCTATTCCATTCCATTCCATTCCATTCCATTCCATTCCATTCTACTCTGGTTGATTCCATGCCGTTCCGTTCCGTTCCATCCCGTTCCACCCCGACCCGTCCCGTACCGTCCCGTCCCGACCCATCCCGTTCCGATCTGCTCGGGTTGATTCCGTTCCATTCCGTTCCGTTCCTCCCCTTTCCGTTCCGTTCCATTCCGTTCCACGCGGGTTGATGCAATTCCATTCTATTACATTGAATTCATTCCATTCCATTCCATTCCATTCTACTCGGATTGATTCCATTCCATTAAATTCCATTCCAGTCCATTCCAATCCATTCCATTCTACTCGGGTTGATTCCATTCCATTCCATTCCATTCCATTCCATTCCATTCCGTTCTACTCGGGTTGATTCCATTCCATTCCATTCCATTCCATTCCATTCCATTCCATTCCATTCCATTCCATTCCATTCCATTCGATTCCATTCCAATCCATTCCATTCCAATCCATTCCATTCTACTCGGGTAGATTCCATTCCATTCCATTCCATTCCATTCCATTCCATTCCATTCCTTTCCATTCCATTCCATTCCATTCGATTCCATTCGATTCCATTCCATTCCATTCCATTCCAATCCATTCCATTCTACTCGGGTTGATTCCATTCCATTCCATTCCATTCCATTCCATTCCATTCCATTCCAATCCATTCCATTCTACTCGGGTTGATTCCATTCCATTCCATTCCATTCCATTCCATTCCATTCCATTCCATTCCATTCCATTCCATTCTATTCCTTTCCATTCCATTCCATTCCATTCGATTCCATTCGATTCCATTCGATTCCATTCCATTAAATTCCATTCCATTCCATTCCATTCCATTCCATTCCATTCCATTCCATTCCATTCCATTCCATTCCGTTCTACTCGGGTTGATTCCATTCCATTCCATTCCATTCCATTCCATTCCATTCCATTCCATTCCATTCCATTCCACTCAATTCCATTCCATTCCATTCCATTCCATTCCATTCCATTCCATTCCATTCCATTCCAATCCATTCCATTCTACTCGGGTTGATTCCATTCCATTCCATTCCATTCCATTCCATTCCATTCCATTCCATTCCATTCCATTCCATTCAATTCCATTCCAATCCATTCCATTCCAATCCATTCCATTCTACTCGGGTAGATTCCATTCCATTCCATTCGATTCCATTCCATTCCATTCCATTCCATTCCATTCCAATCCATTCCATTCTACTCGGGTTGATTCCATTCCATTCCATTCCATTCCATTCCATTCCATTCCATTCCATTCCAATCCATTCCATTCTACTCGGGTTGCTTCCATTCCATTCCATTCCATTCCATTCGATTCCATTCCATTCCATTCCATTCCATCCCATTCTATACCATTCCATTACGTTCTACTCGGGTTGATTCCAATCTATTACGTTCCATTCCATTCCATTAAATTCCATTCCATTCCATTCCATTCCATTCCATTCCATTCCATTCCATTCCATTCCATTCGATTCCATTCCATTCCATTCCGTTCTACTCGGGTTGATTCTATTCCATTCCATTCCATTCCATTCCATTCCGTTCCATTCCAATCCATTCCATTCTACTCGGGTTGATTCCATTCCATTCCATTCCATTCCATTCCATTCCATTCCATTCCATTCGAATCCATTCCATTCTACTCGGGTTGATTCCATTCCATTCCATTCCATTCCATTCCATTCCATTCCATTCCAATCCATTCCATTCAACTCGGGTTGATTCCATTCAATTCCATTCCATTCCATTTCATTCCATTAAATTTTATTCCATTCCATTCCATTCCATTCCTTTCCATTCCATTCCATTCCATTACGTTCTACTCGGGTTGATTTCATTCCATTCCATTCCATTCCATTCCATTCGATTCCATTCCATTCCTTTCGATTCCATACGATTCCATTCCATTCCATTCCATTCCAATCCATTCCGTTCTACTCGGGTTGATTCCATTCCATCCCATTCCATTCCATTCCATTCCATTCCATTCCATTCCATTTCAATCCATTCCATTCTCCTCGGGTTGATTCCATTCCATTCCATTCCATTCCATTCCATTCCATTCCATTCCATTCCATACCATTCCAGTCCATTCCATTGCATTCCGTTCCATTCCATTCCATTCCATTCCAGTCCATTCCAATCCATTCCATTCTACTCGGGTTGATTCCATTCCATTCCATTCCATTCCATTCCATTCCATTCCGTTCCGTTCCATTCCATTCGATTACATTCCATTCCAATCCAATCCATTCCATTCTACTCCTGTTGATTTCATTCCATTCCATTACATTCCGTTCCTTTCTACTGGGGTTGACTCCATTGAGTTCCATTCCGTTCTCTTCCGTCCCGTCCCGTCCCGTCCCATCCCGTCCCGTCCCGTCCCGACCAGTGCCGTTGTTCTCCGGTTGATTCCATTCCATTCCGTTCCGTTCCTTTCCGTTCCGTTCCATTCCGTTCCACACGGGTTGATTCAATTCCATTCTATTCTATTCCATTCCATTCCATTCCATTCCATTCCATTCCATTCTACTCTGGTTGATTCCATGCCGTTCCGTTCCGTTCCATTCCGTTCCACCCCGACCCATCCCGTACCGTCCCGTCCCGACCCATCCCGTTCCGATCTGCTCGGGTTGATTCCGTTCCATTCCGTTCCGTTCCTCCCCTTTCCGTTCCGTTCCATTCCGTTCCACGCGGGTTGATGCAATTCCATTCTATTACATTGAATTCATTCCATTCCATTCCATTCCATTCTACTCGGATTGATTCCATTCCATTAAATTCCATTCCAGTCCATTCCAATCCATTCCATTCTACTCGGGTTGATTCCATTCCATTCCATTCCATTCCATTCCATTCCGTTCTACTCGGGTTGATTCCATTCCATTCCATTCCATTCCATTCCATTCCATTCCATTCCATTCGATTCCATTCCAATCCATTCCATTCCAATCCATTCCATTCTACTCGGGTAGATTCCATTCCATTCCATTCCATTCCATTCCATTCCATTCCATTCCTTTCCATTCCATTCCATTCCATTCGATTCCATTCGATTCCATTCCATTCCATTCCATTCCAATCCATTCCATTCTACTCGGGTTGATTCCATTCCATTCCATTCCATTCCATTCCATTCCATTCCATTCCAATCCATTCCATTCTACTCGGGTTGATTCCATTCCATTCCATTCCATTCCATTCCATTCCATTCCATTCCATTCCATTCCATTCCATTCCATTCTATTCCTTTCCATTCCATTCCATTCCATTCGATTCCATTCGATTCCATTCGATTCCATTCCATTAAATTCCATTCCATTCCATTCCATTCCATTCCATTCCATTCCATTCCATTCCATTCCATTCCATTCCGTTCTACTCGGGTTGATTCCATTCCATTCCATTCCATTCCATTCCATTCCATTCCATTCCATTCCATTCCATTCCATTCCATTCAATTCCATTCCATTCCATTCCATTCCATTCCATTCCATTCCATTCCATTCCATTCCATTCCATTCAATTCCATTCCAATCCATTCCATTCCAATCCATTCCATTCTACTCGGGTAGATTCCATTCCATTCCATTCCATTCCATTCCATTCCATTCCATTCCATTCCATTCCAATCCATTCCATTCTACTCGGGTTGATTCCATTCCATTCCATTCCATTCCATTCCATTCCATTCCATTCCATTCCAATCCATTCCATTCTACTCGGGTTGCTTCCATTCCATTCCATTCCATTCCATTCGATTCCATTCCATTCCATTCCATTCCATCCCATTCTATACCATTCCATTACGTTCTACTCGGGTTGATTCCAATCTATTCCGTTCCATTCCATTCCATTAAATTCCATTCCATTCCATTCCATTCCATTCCATTCCATTCCATTCCATTCCATTCCATTCCATTCGATTCCATTCCATTCCATTCCGTTCTACTCGGGTTGATTCTATTCCATTCCATTCCATTCCATTCCATTCCGTTCCATTCCAATCCATTCCATTCTACTCGGGTTGATTCCATTCCATTCCATTCCATTCCATTCCATTCCATTCCATTCCATTCGAATCCATTCCATTCTACTCGGGTTGATTCCATTCCATTCCATTCCATTCCATTCCATTCCATTCCATTCCAATCCATTCCATTCAACTCGGCTTGATTCCATTCAATTCCATTCCATTCCATTTCATTCCATTAAATTTTATTCCATTCCATTCCATTCCATTCCTTTCCATTCCATTCCATTCCATTACGTTCTACTCGGGTTGATTTCATTCCATTCCATTCCATTCCATTCCATTCGATTCCATTCCATTCCTTTCGATTCCATACGATTCCATTCCATTCCATTCCATTCCAATCCATTCCGTTCTACTCGGGTTGATTCCATTCCATCCCATTCCATTCCATTCCATTCCATTCCATTCCATTCCATTTCAATCCATTCCATTCTCCTCGGGTTGATTCCATTCCATTCCATTCCATTCCATTCCATTCCATTCCATTCCATACCATTCCAGTCCATTCCATTGCATTCCGTTCCATTCCATTCCATTCCATTCCAGTCCATTCCAATCCATTCCATTCTACTCGGGTTGATTCCATTCCATTCCATTCCATTCCATTACATTCCATTCCAATCCATTCCATTCTACTTGTGTTGATTCCATTCCATTCCATTCCATTCCATTCCATTCCATTCCATTCCATTCCATTCCATTCCATTCCATTCGGTTCCATTCCATTCCAATCCATTCCATTCCATTCCATTAAATTTTATTCCATTCCATTCCATTCCATTCCTTTCCTTTCCATTCCATTCCATTCCATTCCATTACGTTGTACTCGGTTTGATTTCATTCCATTCCATTCCATTCCATTCCATTCCATTCCATTCCATTCCATTCCATTCCATTCGATTCCATTCCATTCCATTCCATTCGATTCCATTCCATTCCATTCCATTCCAATCCATTCCGTTCTACTCGGGTTGATTCCATTCCATTCCATTCCATTCCATTCCATTCCATTCCATTCCATTCCATTTCAATCCATTCCATTCTACTCGGGTTGATTCCATTCCATTCCATTCCATTCCATTCCATTCCATTCCATTCCATTCCATTCCATTCCATTCCAATCCTTTCCATTCTACTCGTGTTGATTCCATTCCATTCCATTCCATTCCATTCCATTCCATTCCATTCCATTCCACTCCATTCCATTTCATTCCATTCCATTCCATTCCAATCCATTCCATTCAACTAGGGTTGATTCCATTCAATTCCATTCCATTCCATTCCATTCCATTAAATTTTATTCCATTCCATTCCATTCCATTCCTTTCCATTCCATTCCATTCCATTCCATTCCATTACGTTCTACTCGGGTTGATTTCATTCCATTCCATTCCATTCCATTCCATTCCATTCCATTCCATTCCATTCCATTCCTTTCGATTCCATACGATTCCATTCCATTCCATTCCATTCCAATCCAGTCCGTTCTACTCGGGTTGATTCCATTCCATTCCATTCCATTCCATTCGATTCCATTCCATTCCATTTCAATCCATTCCATTCTACTCGGGTTGATTCCATTCCATTCCATTCCATTCCATTCCATTCCATTCCATTCCATTCCATTCCAGTCCATTCCTATCCATTCCATTCTACTCGGGTTGATTCCATTCCGTTCCATTCCATTCCATTCCATTCCATTCCATTCCATTCCATTCCTTTCAATTCCATTCCATTCCATTCCATTCCATTCCATTCCATTCCATTCCATTCCATTCCATTCCATTCCATTCCATTCTATTGCATTCCATTCCATTCCATTCCAATCCGTTCTACTCGGGTTGATTCCAATCTATTCCATTCCATTCCATTCCGTTACATTCCATTCCATTCCATTCCATTCCATTGAATTCCGTTCCATTCCATTCCATTCCATTCCAGTCCATTCCAATCCATTCCATTCTACTCGGGTTGATTCCGTTCCATTCCATTCCATTCCATTCCATTCCATTCCAATCCATTCCATTCTACTCGGGTTGATTCCATTCCATTCCATTCCATTCCATTCCATTCCATTCCATTCCATTCCATTCGATTCCATTCCATTCCATTCCATTCCATTCCATTAAATTTTATTCCATTCCATTCCATTCCATTCCATTCCATTCCATTCGATTCCATTCCATTCCATTCCATTCCAATCCATTCCGTTCTACTCGGGTTGATTCCATTCCATTCCATTCCATTCCATTCCATTCCATTCCATTCCATTCCATTCCATTCCGTTCCGTTCCATTCCATTCGATTACATTCCATTCCAATCCAATCCATTCCATTCTACTCCTGTTGATTTCATTCCATTCCATTACATTCCGTTCCTTTCTACTCGGGTTGACTCCATTGAGTTCCATTCCGTTCTCTTCCGTCCCGTCCCGTCCCGTCCCATCCCGTCCCGTCCCGTCCCGACCAGTGCCGTTGTTCTCCGGTTGATTCCATTCCATTCCGTTCCGTTCCTTTCCGTTCCGTTCCATTCCGTTCCACACGGGTTGATTCAATTCCATTCTATTCTATTCCATTCCATTCCATTCCATTCCATTCCATTCCATTCTACTCTGGTTGATTCCATGCCGTTCCGTTCCGTTCCATTCCGTTCCACCCCGACCCGTCCCGTACCGTCCCGTCCCGACCCATCCCGTTCCGATCTGCTCGGGTTGATTCCGTTCCATTCCGTTCCGTTCCTCCCCTTTCCGTTCCGTTCCATTCCGTTCCACGCGGGTTGATGCAATTCCATTCTATTACATTGAATTCATTCCATTCCATTCCATTCCATTCTACTCGGATTGATTCCATTCCATTAAATTCCATTCCAGTCCATTCCAATCCATTCCATTCTACTCGGGTTGATTCCATTCCATTCCATTCCATTCCATTCCATTCCATTCCGTTCTACTCGGGTTGATTCCATTCCATTCCATTCCACTCCATTCCATTCCATTCCATTCCATTCCATTCCATTCGATTCCATTCCAATCCATTCCATTCCAATCCATTCCATTCTACTCGGGTAGATTCCATTCCATTCCATTCCATTCCATTCCATTCCATTCCATTCCTTTCCATTCCATTCCATTCCATTCGATTCCATTCGATTCCATTCCATTCCATTCCATTCCAATCCATTCCATTCTACTCGGGTTGATTCCATTCCATTCCATTCCATTCCATTCCATTCCATTCCATTCCAATCCATTCCATTCTACTCGGGTTGATTCCATTCCATTCCATTCCATTCCATTCCATTCCATTCCATTCCATTCCATTCCAATCCATTCCATTCAACTCGGGTTGATTCCATTCAATTCCATTCCATTCCATTTCATTCCATTAAATTTTATTCCATTCCATTCCATTCCATTCCTTTCCATTCCATTCCATTCCATTACGTTCTACTCGGGTTGATTTCATTCCATTCCATTCCATTCCATTCCATTCGATTCCATTCCATTCCTTTCGATTCCATACGATTCCATTCCATTCCATTCCATTCCAATCCATTCCGTTCTCCTCGGGTTGATTCCATTCCATCCCATTCCATTCCATTCCATTCCATTCCATTCCATTCCATTTCAATCCATTCCATACCATTCCAGTCCATTCCATTGCATTCCGTTCCATTCCATTCCATTCCATTCCAGTCCATTCCAATCCATTCCATTCTACTCGGGTTGATTCCATTCCATTCCATTCCATTCCATTCCATTCCATTCCATTCCATTCCATTCGGTTCCATTCCATTCCAATCCATTCCATTCCATTCCATTAAATTTTATTCCATTCCATTCCATTCCATTCCTTTCCTTTCCATTCCATTCCATTCCATTCCATTACGTTGTACTCGGTTTGATTTCATTCCATTCCATTCCATTCCATTCCATTCCATTCCATTCCATTCCATTCCATTCGATTCCATTCCATTCCATTCCATTCGATTCCATTCCATTCCATTCCATTCCAATCCATTCCGTTCTACTCGGGTTGATTCCATTCCATTCCATTCCATTCCATTCCATTCCATTCCATTCCATTCCATTTCAATCCATTCCATTCTACTCGGGTTGATTCCATTCCATTCCATTCCATTCCATTCCATTCCATTCCATTCCATTCCATTCCAATCCTTTCCATTCTACTCGTGTTGATTCCATTCCATTCCATTCCATTCCATTCCATTCCATTCCATTCCATTCCATTCCATTCCATTCCACTCCATTCCATTTCATTCCATTCCATTCCATTCCAATCCATTCCATTCAACTCGGGTTGATTCCATTCAATTCCATTCCATTCCATTCCATTCCATTAAATTTTATTCCATTCCATTCCATTCCATTCCTTTCCATTCCATTCCATTCCATTCCATTCCATTACGTTCTACTCGGGTTGATTTCATTCCATTCCATTCCATTCCATTCCATTCCATTCCATTCCATTCCATTCCTTTCGATTCCATACGATTCCATTCCATTCCATTCCATTCCAATCCAGTCCGTTCTACTCGGGTTGATTCCATTCCATTCCATTCCATTCCATTCGATTCCATTCCATTCCATTTCAATCCATTCCATTCTACTCGGGTTGATTCCATTCCATTCCATTCCATTCCATTCCATTCCATTCCATTCCATTCCAGTCCATTCCTATCCATTCCATTCTACTCGGGTTGATTCCATTCCGTTCCATTCCATTCCATTCCATTCCATTCCATTCCATTCCTTTCGATTCCATTCCATTCCATTCCATTCCATTCCATTCCATTCCATTCCATTCCATTCCATTCCATTCCATTCTATTGCATTCCATTCCATTCCATTCCAATCCGTTCTACTCGGGTTGATTCCAATCTATTCCATTCCATTCCATTCCGTTACATTCCATTCCATTCCATTCCATTCCATTGAATTCCGTTCCATTCCATTCCATTCCATTCCAGTCCATTCCAATCCATTCCATTCTACTCGGGTTGATTCCGTTCCATTCCATTCCATTCCATTCCATTCCATTCCAATCCATTCCATTCTACTCGGGTTGATTCCATTCCATTCCATTCCATTCCATTCCATTCGATTCCATTCCATTCCATTCCATTCCATTCCATTAAATTTTATTCCATTCCATTCCATTCCATTCCTTTCCTTTCAATTCCATTCCATTCCATTCCATTCCATTCCATTCGATTCCATTCCATTCCATTCCATTCCATTCCATTCCATTCGAATCCATTCCATTCTACTCGGGTTGATTCCATTCCATTCCATTCCGTTCCATTCCATTCCATTCCATTCCAATCCATTCCATTCAACTCGGGTTGATTCCATTCAATTCCATTCCATTCAATTTCATTCCATTAAATTTTATTCCATTCCATTCCATTCCATTCCTTTCCATTCCATTCCATTCCATTACGTTCTACTCGGGTTGATTTCATTCCATTCCATTCCATTCCATTCCATTCGATTCCATTCCATTCCTTTCGATTCCATACGATTCCATTCCATTCCATTCCATTCCAATCCATTCCGTTCTACTCGGGTTGATTCCATTCCATCCCATTCCATTCCATTCCATTCCATTCCATTCCATTCCATTTCAATCCATTCCATTCTCCTCGGGTTGATTCCATTCCATTCCATTCCATTCCATTCCATTCCATTCCATTCCATTCCATACCATTCCAGTCCATTCCATTGCATTCCGTTCCATTCCATTCCATTCCATTCCAGTCCATTCCAATCCATTCCATTCTACTCGGGTTGATTCCATTCCATTCCATTCCATTCCATTCCATTCCATTCCGTTCCGTTCCATTCCATTCGATTACATTCCATTCCAATCCAATCCATTCCATTCTACTCCTGTTGATTTCATTCCATTCCATTACATTCCGTTCCTTTCTACTGGGGTTGACTCCATTGAGTTCCATTCCGTTCTCTTCCGTCCCGTCCCGTCCCGTCCCATCCCGTCCCGTCCCGTCCCGACCAGTGCCGTTGTTCTCCGGTTGATTCCATTCCATTCCGTTCCGTTCCTTTCCGTTCCGTTCCATTCCGTTCCACACGGGTTGATTCAATTCCATTCTATTCTATTCCATTCCATTCCATTCCATTCCATTCCATTCCATTCTACTCTGGTTGATTCCATGCCGTTCCGTTCCGTTCCATTCCGTTCCACCCCGACCCGTCCCGTACCGTCCCGTCCCGACCCATCCCGTTCCGATCTGCTCGGGTTGATTCCGTTCCATTCCGTTCCGTTCCTCCCCTTTCCGTTCCGTTCCATTCCGTTCCACGCGGGTTGATGCAATTCCATTCTATTACATTGAATTCATTCCATTCCATTCCATTCCATTCTACTCGGATTGATTCCATTCCATTAAATTCCATTCCAGTCCATTCCAATCCATTCCATTCTACTCGGGTTGATTCCATTCCATTCCATTCCATTCCATTCCATTCCATTCCGTTCTACTCGGGTTGATTCCATTCCATTCCATTCCATTCCATTCCATTCCATTCCATTCCATTCCATTCCATTCGATTCCATTCCAATCCATTCCATTCCAATCCATTCCATTCTACTCGGGTAGATTCCATTCCATTCCATTCCATTCCATTCCATTCCATTCCATTCCTTTCCATTCCATTCCATTCCATTCGATTCCATTCGATTCCATTCCATTCCATTCCATTCCAATCCATTCCATTCTACTCGGGTTGATTCCATTCCATTCCATTCCATTCCATTCCATTCCATTCCATTCCAATCCATTCCATTCTACTCGGGTTGATTCCATTCCATTCCATTCCATTCCATTCCATTCCATTCCATTCCATTCCATTCCATTCCATTCTATTCCTTTCCATTCCATTCCATTCCATTCGATTCCATTCGATTCCATTCGATTCCATTCCATTAAATTCCATTCCATTCCATTCCATTCCATTCCATTCCATTCCATTCCATTCCATTCCATTCCATTCCGTTCTACTCGGGTTGATTCCATTCCATTCCATTCCATTCCATTCCATTCCATTCCATTCCATTCCATTCCATTCCATTCAATTCCATTCCATTCCATTCCATTCCATTCCATTCCATTCCATTCCATTCCATTCCATTCCATTCTACTCGGGTAGATTCCATTCCATTCCATTCGATTCCATTCCATTCCATTCCATTCCATTCCATTCCAATCCATTCCATTCTACTCGGGTTGATTCCATTCCATTCCATTCCATTCCATTCCATTCCATTCCATTCCATTCCAATCCATTCCATTCTACTCGGGTTGCTTCCATTCCATTCCATTCCATTCCATTCGATTCCATTCCATTCCATTCCATTCCATCCCATTCTATACCATTCCATTACGTTCTACTCGGGTTGATTCCAATCTATTCCGTTCCATTCCATTCCATTAAATTCCATTCCATTCCATTCCATTCCATTCCATTCCATTCCATTCCATTCCATTCCATTCGATTCCATTCCATTCCATTCCGTTCTACTCGGGTTGATTCTATTCCATTCCATTCCATTCCATTCCATTCCGTTCCATTCCAATCCATTCCATTCTACTCGGGTTGATTCCATTCCATTCCATTCCATTCCATTCCATTCCATTCCATTCCATTCGAATCCATTCCATTCTACTCGGGTTGATTCCATTCCATTCCATTCCATTCCATTCCATTCCATTCCATTCCAATCCATTCCATTCAACTCGGGTTGATTCCATTCAATTCCATTCCATTCCATTTCATTCCATTAAATTTTATTCCATTCCATTCCATTCCATTCCTTTCCATTCCATTCCATTCCATTACGTTCTACTCGGGTTGATTTCATTCCATTCCATTCCATTCCATTCCATTCGATTCCATTCCATTCCTTTCGATTCCATACGATTCCATTCCATTCCATTCCATTCCAATCCATTCCGTTCTACTCGGGTTGATTCCATTCCATCCCATTCCATTCCATTCCATTCCATTGCATTCCATTCCATTTCAATCCATTCCATTCTCCTCGGGTTGATTCCATTCCATTCCATTCCATTCCATTCCATTCCATTCCATTCCATACCATTCCAGTCCATTCCATTGCATTCCGTTCCATTCCATTCCATTCCATTCCAGTCCATTCCAATCCATTCCATTCTACTCGGGTTGATTCCATTCCATTCCATTCCATTCCATTCCATACCATTCCAATCCATTCCATTCTACTTGTGTTGATTCCATTCCATTCCATTCCATTCCATTCCATTCCATTCCATTCCATTCCATTCCATTCCATTCGGTTCCATTCCATTCCAATCCATTCCATTCCATTCCATTAAATTTTATTCCATTCCATTCCATTCCATTCCTTTCCTTTCCATTCCATTCCATTCCATTCCATTACGTTGTACTCGGTTTGATTTCATTCCATTCCATTCCATTCCATTCCATTCCATTCCATTCCATTCCATTCCATTCCATTCGATTCCATTCCATTCCATTCCATTCGATTCCATTCCATTCCATTCCATTCCAATCCATTCCGTTCTACTCGGGTTGATTCCATTCCATTCCATTCCATTCCATTCCATTCCATTCCATTCCATTCCATTTCAATCCATTCCATTCTACTCGGGTTGATTCCATTCCATTCCATTCCATTCCATTCCATTCCATTCCATTCCATTCCATTCCATTCCATTCCAATCCTTTCCATTCTACTCGTGTTGATTCCATTCCATTCCATTCCATTCCATTCCATTCCATTCCATTCCATTCCACTCCATTCCATTTCATTCCATTCCATTCCATTCCAATCCATTCCATTCAACTCGGGTTGATTCCATTCAATTCCATTCCATTCCATTCCATTCCATTAAATTTTATTCCATTCCATTCCATTCCATTCCTTTCCATTCCATTCCATTCCATTCCATTCCATTACGTTCTACTCGGGTTGATTTCATTCCATTCCATTCCATTCCATTCCATTCCATTCCATTCCATTCCATTCCATTCCTTTCGATTCCATACGATTCCATTCCATTCCATTCCATTCCAATCCAGTCCGTTCTACTCGGGTTGATTCCATTCCATTCCATTCCATTCCATTCGATTCCATTCCATTCCATTTCAATCCATTCCATTCTACTCGGGTTGATTCCATTCCATTCCATTCCATTCCATTCCATTCCATTCCATTCCATTCCAGTCCATTCCTATCCATTCCATTCTACTCGGGTTGATTCCATTCCGTTCCATTCCATTCCATTCCATTCCATTCCATTCCATTCCTTTCGATTCCATTCCATTCCATTCCATTCCATTCCATTCCATTCCATTCCATTCCATTCCATTCCATTCCATTCCATTCCATTCTATTGCATTCCATTCCATTCCATTCCAATCCGTTCTACTCGGGTTGATTCCAATCTATTCCATTCCATTCCATTCCGTTACATTCCATTCCATTCCATTCCATTCCATTGAATTCCGTTCCATTCCATTCCATTCCATTCCAGTCCATTCCAATCCATTCCATTCTACTCGGGTTGATTCCGTTCCATTCCATTCCATTCCATTCCATTCCATTCCAATCCATTCCATTCTACTCGGGTTGATTCCATTCCATTCCATTCCATTCCATTCCATTCCATTCCATTCCATTCGATTCCATTCCATTCCATTCCATTCCATTCCATTAAATTTCATTCCATTCCATTCCATTCCATTCCATTCCATTCCATTCGATTCCATTCCATTCCATTCCATTCCAATCCATTCCGTTCTACTCGGGTTGATTCCATTCCATTCCATTCCATTCCATTCCATTCCATTCCATTCCATTCCATTCCATTCCGTTCCGTTCCATTCCATTCGATTACATTCCATTCCAATCCAATCCATTCCATTCTACTCCTGTTGATTTCATTCCATTCCATTACATTCCGTTCCTTTCTACTCGGGTTGACTCCATTGAGTTCCATTCCGTTCTCTTCCGTCCCGTCCCGTCCCGTCCCATCCCGTCCCGTCCCGTCCCGACCAGTGCCGTTGTTCTCCGGTTGATTCCATTCCATTCCGTTCCGTTCCTTTCCGTTCCGTTCCATTCCGTTCCACACGGGTTGATTCAATTCCATTCTATTCTATTCCATTCCATTCCATTCCATTCCATTCCATTCCATTCTACTCTGGTTGATTCCATGCCGTTCCGTTCCGTTCCATTCCGTTCCACCCCGACCCGTCCCGTACCGTCCCGTCCCGACCCATCCCGTTCCGATCTGCTCGGGTTGATTCCGTTCCATTCCGTTCCGTTCCTCCCCTTTCCGTTCCGTTCCATTCCGTTCCACGCGGGTTGATGCAATTCCATTCTATTACATTGAATTCATTCCATTCCATTCCATTCCATTCTACTCGGATTGATTCCATTCCATTAAATTCCATTCCAGTCCATTCCAATCCATTCCATTCTACTCGGGTTGATTCCATTCCATTCCATTCCATTCCATTCCATTCCATTCCGTTCTACTCGGGTTGATTCCATTCCATTCCATTCCACTCCATTCCATTCCATTCCATTCCATTCCATTCCATTCGATTCCATTCCAATCCATTCCATTCCAATCCATTCCATTCTACTCGGGTAGATTCCATTCCATTCCATTCCATTCCATTCCATTCCATTCCATTCCTTTCCATTCCATTCCATTCCATTCGATTCCATTCGATTCCATTCCATTCCATTCCATTCCAATCCATTCCATTCTACTCGGGTTGATTCCATTCCATTCCATTCCATTCCATTCCATTCCATTCCATTCCAATCCATTCCATTCTACTCGGGTTGATTCCATTCCATTCCATTCCATTCCATTCCATTCCATTCCATTCCATTCCATTCCATTCCATTCCATTCCATTCTATTCCTTTCCATTCCATTCCATTCCATTCGATTCCATTCGATTCCATTCGATTCCATTCCATTAAATTCCATTCCATTCCATTCCATTCCATTCCATTCCATTCCATTCCATTCCATTCCATTCCAATCCATTCCATTCAACTCGGGTTGATTCCATTCAATTCCATTCCATTCCATTTCATTCCATTAAATTTTATTCCATTCCATTCCATTCCATTCCTTTCCATTCCATTCCATTCCATTACGTTCTACTCGGGTTGATTTCATTCCATTCCATTCCATTCCATTCCATTCGATTCCATTCCATTCCTTTCGATTCCATACGATTCCATTCCATTCCATTCCATTCCAATCCATTCCGTTCTACTCGGGTTGATTCCATTCCATCCCATTCCATTCCATTCCATTCCATTCCATTCCATTCCATTTCAATCCATTCCATACCATTCCAGTCCATTCCATTGCATTCCGTTCCATTCCATTCCATTCCATTCCAGTCCATTCCAATCCATTCCATTCTACTCGGGTTGATTCCATTCCATTCCATTCCATTCCATTCCATTCCATTCCATTCCATTCCATTCGGTTCCATTCCATTCCAATCCATTCCATTCCATTCCATTAAATTTTATTCCATTCCATTCCATTCCATTCCTTTCCTTTCCATTCCATTCCATTCCATTCCATTACGTTGTACTCGGTTTGATTTCATTCCATTCCATTCCATTCCATTCCATTCCATTCCATTCCATTCCATTCCATTCGATTCCATTCCATTCCATTCCATTCGATTCCATTCCATTCCATTCCATTCCAATCCATTCCGTTCTACTCGGGTTGATTCCATTCCATTCCATTCCATTCCATTCCATTCCATTCCATTCCATTCCATTCCATTTCAATCCATTCCATTCTACTCGGGTTGATTCCATTCCATTCCATTCCATTCCATTCCATTCCATTCCATTCCATTCCATTCCAATCCTTTCCATTCTACTCGTGTTGATTCCATTCCATTCCATTCCATTCCATTCCATTCCATTCCATTCCATTCCATTCCATTCCATTCCACTCCATTCCATTTCATTCCATTCCATTCCATTCCAATCCATTCCATTCAACTCGGGTTGATTCCATTCAATTCCATTCCATTCCATTCCATTCCATTAAATTTTATTCCATTCCATTCCATTCCATTCCTTTCCATTCCATTCCATTCCATTCCATTCCATTACGTTCTACTCGGGTTGATTTCATTCCATTCCATTCCATTCCATTCCATTCCATTCCATTCCATTCCATTCCTTTCGATTCCATACGATTCCATTCCATTCCATTCCATTCCAATCCAGTCCGTTCTACTCGGGTTGATTCCATTCCATTCCATTCCATTCCATTCGATTCCATTCCATTCCATTTCAATCCATTCCATTCTACTCGGGTTGATTCCATTCCATTCCATTCCATTCCATTCCATTCCATTCCATTCCATTCCAGTCCATTCCTATCCATTCCATTCTACTCGGGTTGATTCCATTCCGTTCCATTCCATTCCATTCCATTCCATTCCATTCCATTCCTTTCGATTCCATTCCATTCCATTCCATTCCATTCCATTCCATTCCATTCCATTCCATTCCATTCCATTCTATTGCATTCCATTCCATTCCATTCCAATCCGTTCTACTCGGGTTGATTCCAATCTATTCCATTCCATTCCATTCCGTTACATTCCATTCCATTCCATTCCATTCCATTGAATTCCGTTCCATTCCATTCCATTCCATTCCAGTCCATTCCAATCCATTCCATTCTACTCGGGTTGATTCCGTTCCATTCCATTCCATTCCATTCCATTCCATTCCAATCCATTCCATTCTACTCGGGTTGATTCCATTCCATTCCATTCCATTCCATTCCATTCGATTCCATTCCATTCCATTCCATTCCATTCCATTGAATTTTATTCCATTCCATTCCATTCCATTCCTTTCCTTTCAATTCCATTCCATTCCATTCCATTCCATTCCATTCGATTCCATTCCATTCCATTCCATTCCAATCCATTCCGTTCTACTCGGGTTGATTCCATTCCATTCCATTCCATTCCATTCCATTCCATTCCATTCCATTCCATTCCATTCCATTCCGTTCCGTTCCATTCCATTCGATTACATTCCATTCCAATCCAATCCATTCCATTCTACTCCTGTTGATTTCATTCCATTACATTACATTCCGTTCCTTTCTACTCGGGTTGACTCCATTGAGTTCCATTCCGTTCTCTTCCGTCCCGTCCCGTCCCGTCCCATCCCGTCCCGTCCCGTCCCGACCAGTGCCGTTGTTCTCCGGTTGATTCCATTCCATTCCGTTCCGTTCCTTTCCGTTCCGTTCCATTCCGTTCCACACGGGTTGATTCAATTCCATTCTATTCTATTCCATTCCATTCCATTCCATTCCATTCCATTCTACTCTGGTTGATTCCATGCCGTTCCGTTCCGTTCCATTCCGTTCCACCCCGACCCGTCCCGTACCGTCCCGTCCCGACCCATCCCGTTCCGATCTGCTCGGGTTGATTCCGTTCCATTCCGTTCCGTTCCTCCCCTTTCCGTTCCGTTCCATTCCGTTCCACGCGGGTTGATGCAATTCCATTCTATTACATTGAATTCATTCCATTCCATTCCATTCCATTCTACTCGGGTTGATTCCATTCCATTCCATTCCATTCCATTCCATTCCATTCCGTTCTACTCGGGTTGATTCCATTCCATTCCATTCCATTCCATTCCATTCCATTCCATTCCATTCCATTCCATTCGATTCCATTCCAATCCATTCCATTCCAATCCATTCCATTCTACTCGGGTAGATTCCATTCCATTCCATTCCATTCCATTCCATTCCATTCCATTCCTTTCCATTCCATTCCATTCCATTCGATTCCATTCGATTCCATTCCATTCCATTCCATTCCAATCCATTCCGTTCTACTCGGGTTGATTCCATTCCATTCCATTCCATTCCATTCCATTCCATTCCATTCCAATCCATTCCATTCTACTCGGGTTGATTCCATTCCATTCCATTCCATTCCATTCCATTCCATTCCATTCCATTCCATTCCATTCCATTCCATTCTATTCCTTTCCATTCCATTCCATTCCATTCGATTCCATTCGATTCCATTCGATTCCATTCCATTAAATTCCATTCCATTCCATTCCATTCCATTCCATTCCATTCCATTCCATTCCATTCCGTTCTACTCGGGTTGATTCCATTCCATTCCATTCCATTCCATTCCATTCCATTCCATTCCATTCCATTCCATTCCATTCCATTCAATTCCATTCCATTCCATTCCATTCCATTCCATTCCATTCCATTCCAATCCATTCCATTCTACTCGGGTTGATTCCATTCCATTCCATTCCATTCCATTCCATTCCATTCCATTCCATTCCATTCCATTCCATTCCATTCCATTCCAATCCATTCCATTCCAATCCATTCCATTCTACTCGGGTAGATTCCATTCCATTCCATTCGATTCCATTCCATTCCATTCCATTCCATTCCATTCCATTCCAATCCATTCCATTCTACTCGGGTTGATTCCATTCCATTCCATTCCATTCCATTCCATTCCATTCCATTCCATTCCATTCCAATCCATTCCATTCTACTCGGGTTGCTTCCATTCCATTCCATTCCATTCCATTCGATTCCATTCCATTCCATTCCATTCCATCCCATTCTATACCATTCCATTACGTTCTACTCGGGTTGATTCCAATCTATTCCGTTCCATTCCATTCCATTAAATTCCATTCCATTCCATTCCATTCCATTCCATTCCATTCCATTCCATTCCATTCGATTCCATTCCATTCCATTCCGTTCTACTCGGGTTGATTCTATTCCATTCCATTCCATTCCATTCCATTCCGTTCCATTCCAATCCATTCCATTCTACTCGGGTTGATTCCATTCCATTCCATTCCATTCCATTCCATTCCATTCCATTCCATTCGAATCCATTCCATTCTACTCGGGTTGATTCCATTCCATTCCATTCCATTCCATTCCATTCCATTCCTTTCCAATCCATTCCATTCAACTCGGGTTGATTCCATTCAATTCCATTCCATTCCATTTCATTCAATTAAATTTTATTCCATTCCATTCCATTCCATTCCTTTCCATTCCATTCCATTCCATTACGTTCTACTCGGGTTGATTTCATTCCATTCCATTCCATTCCATTCCATTCGATTCCATTCCATTCCTTTCGATTCCATACGATTCCATTCCATTCCATTCCATTCCAATCCATTCCGTTCTACTCGGGTTGATTCCATTCCATCCCATTCCATTCCATTCCATTCCATTCCATTCCATTCCATTTCAATCCATTCCATTCTCCTCGGGTTGATTCCATTCCATTCCATTCCATTCCATTCCATTCCATTCCATTCCATTCCATTCCATACCATTCCAGTCCATTCCATTGCATTCCGTTCCATTCCATTCCATTCCATTCCAGTCCATTCCAATCCATTCCATTCTACTCGGGTTGATTCCATTCCATTCCATTCCATTCCATTCCATTCCATTCCGTTCCGTTCCATTCCATTCGATTACATTCCATTCCAATCCAATCCATTCCATTCTACTCCTGTTGATTTCATTCCATTCCATTACATTCCGTTCCTTTCTACTCGGGTTGACTCCATTGAGTTCCATTCCGTTCTCTTCCGTCCCGTCCCGTCCCGTCTCATCCCGTCCCGTCCCGTCCCGACCAGTGCCGTTGTTCTCCGGTTGATTCCATTCCATTCCGTTCCGTTCCTTTCCGTTCCGTTCCATTCCGTTCCACACGGGTTGATTCAATTCCATTCTATTCTATTCCATTCCATTCCATTCCATTCCATTCCATTCCATTCTACTCTGGTTGATTCCATGCCGTTCCGTTCCGTTCCATTCCGTTCCACCCCGACCCGTCCCGTACCGTCCCGTCCCGACCCATCCCGTTCCGATCTGCTCGGGTTGATTCCGTTCCATTCCGTTCCGTTCCTCCCCTTTCCGTTCCGTTCCATTCCGTTCCACGCGGGTTGATGCAATTCCATTCTATTACATTGAATTCATTCCATTCCATTCCATTCCATTCTACTCGGATTGATTCCATTCCATTAAATTCCATTCCAGTCCATTCCAATCCATTCCATTCTACTCGGGTTGATTCCATTCCATTCCATTCCATTCCATTCCATTCCATTCCGTTCTACTCGGGTTGATTCCATTCCATTCCATTCCATTCCATTCCATTCCATTCCATTCCATTCCATTCCATTCGATTCCATTCCAATCCATTCCATTCCAATCCATTCCATTCTACTCAGGTAGATTCCATTCCATTCCATTCCATTCCATTCCATTCCATTCCATTCCTTTCCATTCCATTCCATTCCATTCGATTCCATTCGATTCCATTCCATTCCATTCCATTCCAATCCATTCCGTTCTACTCGGGTTGATTCCATTCCATTCCATTCCATTCCATTCCATTCCATTCCATTCCAATCCATTCCATTCTACTCGGGTTGATTCCATTCCATTCCATTCCATTCCATTCCATTCCATTCCATTCCATTCCATTCCATTCCATTCCATTCTATTCCTTTCCATTCCATTCCATTCCATTCGATTCCATTCGATTCCATTCGATTCCATTCCATTAAATTCCATTCCATTCCATTCCATTCCATTCCATTCCATTCCATTCCATTCCATTCCGTTCTACTCGGGTTGATTCCATTCCATTCCATTCCATTCCATTCCATTCCATTCCATTCCATTCCATTCCATTCCATTCAATTCCATTCCATTCCATTCCATTCCATTCCATTCCATTCCATTCCATTCCATTCCAATCCATTCCATTCTACTCGGGTTGATTCCATTCCATTCCATTCCATTCCATTCCATTCCATTCCATTCCATTCCATTCCATTCCATTCCATTCCATTCCAATCCATTCCATTCCAATCCATTCCATTCTACTCGGGTAGATTCCATTCCATTCCATTCGATTCCATTCCATTCCATTCCATTCCATTCCATTCCATTCCAATCCATTCCATTCTACTCGGGTTGATTCCATTCCATTCCATTCTACTCGGGTAGATTCCATTCCATTCCATTCGATTCCATTCCATTCCATTCCATTCCATTCCATTCCATTCCAATCCATTCCATTCTACTCGGGTTGATTCCATTCCATTCCATTCCATTCCATTCCATTCCATTCCATTCCATTCCATTCCAATCCATTCCATTCTACTCGGGTTGCTTCCATTCCATTCCATTCCATTCCATTCGATTCCATTCCATTCCATTCCATTCCATCCCATTCTATACCATTCCATTACGTTCTACTCGGGTTGATTCCAATCTATTCCGTTCCATTCCATTCCATTAAATTCCATTCCATTCCATTCCATTCCATTCCATTCCATTCCATTCCATTCCATTCCATTCGATTCCATTCCATTCCATTCCGTTCTACTCGGGTTGATTCTATTCCATTCCATTCCATTCCATTCCATTCCGTTCCATTCCAATCCATTCCATTCTACTCGGGTTGATTCCATTCCATTCCATTCCATTCCATTCCATTCCATTCCATTCCATTCGAATCCATTCCATTCTACTCGGGTTGATTCCATTCCATTCCATTCCATTCCATTCCATTCCATTCCTTTCCAATCCATTCCATTCAACTCGGGTTGATTCCATTCAATTCCATTCCATTCCATTTCATTCAATTAAATTTTATTCCATTCCATTCCATTCCATTCCTTTCCATTCCATTCCATTCCATTACGTTCTACTCGGGTTGATTTCATTCCATTCCATTCCATTCCATTCCATTCGATTCCATTCCATTCCTTTCGATTCCATACGATTCCATTCCATTCCATTCCATTCCAATCCATTCCGTTCTACTCGGGTTGATTCCATTCCATCCCATTCCATTCCATTCCATTCCATTCCATTCCATTCCATTTCAATCCATTCCATTCTCCTCGGGTTGATTCCATTCCATTCCATTCCATTCCATTCCATTCCATTCCATTCCATTCCATACCATTCCAGTCCATTCCATTGCATTCCGTTCCATTCCATTCCATTCCATTCCAGTCCATTCCAATCCATTCCATTCTACTCGGGTTGATTCCATTCCATTCCATTCCATTCCATTCCATTCCATTCCGTTCCGTTCCATTCCATTCGATTACATTCCATTCCAATCCAATCCATTCCATTCTACTCCTGTTGATTTCATTCCATTCCATTACATTCCGTTCCTTTCTACTCGGGTTGACTCCATTGAGTTCCATTCCGTTCTCTTCCGTCCCGTCCCGTCCCGTCCCATCCCGTCCCGTCCCGTCCCGACCAGTGCCGTTGTTCTCCGGTTGATTCCATTCCATTCCGTTCCGTTCCTTTCCGTTCCGTTCCATTCCGTTCCACACGGGTTGATTCAATTCCATTCTATTCTATTCCATTCCATTCCATTCCATTCCATTCCATTCCATTCTACTCTGGTTGATTCCATGCCGTTCCGTTCCGTTCCATTCCGTTCCACCCCGACCCGTCCCGTACCGTCCCGTCCCGACCCATCCCGTTCCGATCTGCTCGGGTTGATTCCGTTCCATTCCGTTCCGTTCCTCCCCTTTCCGTTCCGTTCCATTCCGTTCCACGCGGGTTGATGCAATTCCATTCTATTACATTGAATTCATTCCATTCCATTCCATTCCATTCTACTCGGATTGATTCCATTCCATTAAATTCCATTCCAGTCCATTCCAATCCATTCCATTCTACTCGGGTTGATTCCATTCCATTCCATTCCATTCCATTCCATTCCATTCCGTTCTACTCGGGTTGATTCCATTCCATTCCATTCCATTCCATTCCATTCCATTCCATTCCATTCCATTCCATTCGATTCCATTCCAATCCATTCCATTCCAATCCATTCCATTCTACTCGGGTAGATTCCATTCCATTCCATTCCATTCCATTCCATTCCATTCCATTCCATTCCTTTCCATTCCATTCCATTCCATTCGATTCCATTCGATTCCATTCCATTCCATTCCATTCCAATCCATTCCATTCTACTCGGGTTGATTCCATTCCATTCCATTCCATTCCATTCCATTCCATTCCATTCCAATCCATTCCATTCTACTCGGGTTGATTCCATTCCATTCCATTCCATTCCATTCCATTCCATTCCATTCCATTCCATTCCATTCCATTCCATTCTATTCCTTTCCATTCCATTCCATTCCATTCGATTCCATTCGATTCCATTCGATTCCATTCCATTAAATTCCATTCCATTCCATTCCATTCCATTCCATTCCATTCCATTCCATTCCATTCCATTCCGTTCTACTCGGGTTGATTCCATTCCATTCCATTCCATTCCATTCCATTCCATTCCATTCCATTCCATTCCATTCCATTCCATTCCATTCCATTCCATTCCATTCCAATCCATTCCATTCTACTCGGGTTGATTCCATTCCATTCCATTCCATTCCATTCCATTCCATTCCATTCCATTCCATTCCATTCCATTCCATTCCATTCCATTCAATTCCATTCCAATCCATTCCATTCCAATCCATTCCATTCTACTCGGGTAGATTCCATTCCATTCCATTCGATTCCATTCCATTCCATTCCATTCCATTCCATTCCAATCCATTCCATTCTACTCGGGTTGATTCCATTCCATTCCATTCCATTCCATTCCATTCCATTCCATTCCATTCCAATCCATTCCATTCTACTCGGGTTGCTTCCATTCCATTCCATTCCATTCCATTCGATTCCATTCCATTCCATTCCATTCCATCCCATTCTATACCATTCCATTACGTTCTACTCGGGTTGATTCCAATCTATTCCGTTCCATTCCATTCCATTAAATTCCATTCCATTCCATTCCATTCCATTCCATTCCATTCCATTCCATTCCATTCCATTCCATTCCATTCGATTCCATTCCATTCCATTCCGTTCTACTCGGGTTGATTCTATTCCATTCCCTTCCATTCCATTCCATTCCGTTCCATTCCAATCCATTCCATTCTACTCGGGTTGATTCCATTCCATTCCATTCCATTCCATTCCATTCCATTCCATTCCATTCGAATCCATTCCATTCTACTCGGGTTGATTCCATTCCATTCCATTCCATTCCATTCCATTCCATTCCATTCCATTCCATTCCAATCCTTTCCATTCTACTCGTGTTGATTCCATTCCATTCCATTCCATTCCATTCCATTCCATTCCATTCCATTCCATTCCACTCCATTCCATTTCATTCCATTCCATTCCATTCCAATCCATTCCATTCAACTCGGGTTGATTTCATTCAATTCCATTCCATTCCATTCCATTCCATTAAATTTTATTCCATTCCATTCCATTCCATTCCTTTCCATTCCATTCCATTCCATTCCATTCCATTACGTTCTACTCGGGTTGATTTCATTCCATTCCATTCCATTCAATTCCATTCCATTCCATTCCATTCCATTCCATTCCTTTCGATTCCATACGATTCCATTCCATTCCATTCCATTCCAATCCAGTCCGTTCTACTCGGGTTGATTCCATTCCATTCCATTCCATTCCATTCGATTCCATTCCATTCCATTTCAATCCATTCCATTCTACTCGGGTTGATTCCATTCCATTCCATTCCATTCCATTCCATTCCATTCCATTCCAGTCCATTCCTATCCATTCCATTCTACTCGGGTTGATTCCATTCCGTTCCATTCCATTCCATTCCATTCCATTCCATTCCATTCCTTTCGATTCCATTCCATTCCATTCCATTCCATTCCATTCCATTCCATTCCATTCCATTCCATTCCATTCCATTCCATTCTATTGCATTCCATTCCATTCCATTCCAATCCGTTCTACTCGGGTTGATTCCAATCTATTCCATTCCATTCCATTCCGTTACATTCCATTCCATTCCATTCCATTCCATTGAATTCCGTTCCATTCCATTCCATTCCATTCCAGTCCATTCCAATCCATTCCATTCTACTCGGGTTGATTCCGTTCCATTCCATTCCATTCCATTCCATTCCATTCCAATCCATTCCATTCTACTCGGGTTGATTCCATTCCATTCCATTCCATTCCATTCCATTCCATTCCATTCCATTCCATTCGATTCCATTCCATTCCATTCCATTCCATTCCATTAAATTTTATTCCATTCCATTCCATTCCATTCCATTCCATTCGATTCCATTCCATTCCATTCCATTCCAATCCATTCCGTTCTACTCGGGTTGATTCCATTCCATTCCATTCCATTCCATTCCATTCCATTCCATTCCATTCCATTCCATTCCGTTCCGTTCCATTCCATTCGATTACATTCCATTCCAATCCAATCCATTCCATTCTACTCCTGTTGATTTCATTCCATTCCATTACATTCCGTTCCTTTCTACTCGGGTTGACTCCATTGAGTTCCATTCCGTTCTCTTCCGTCCCGTCCCGTCCCGTCCCATCCCGTCCCGTCCCGTCCCGACCAGTGCCGTTGTTCTCCGGTTGATTCCATTCCATTCCGTTCCGTTCCTTTCCGTTCCGTTCCATTCCGTTCCACACGGGTTGATTCAATTCCATTCTATTCTATTCCATTCCATTCCATTCCATTCCATTCCATTCCATTCTACTCTGGTTGATTCCATGCCGTTCCGTTCCGTTCCATTCCGTTCCACCCCGACCCGTCCCGTACCGTCCCGTCCCGACCCATCCCGTTCCGATCTGCTCGGGTTGATTCCGTTCCATTCCGTTCCGTTCCTCCCCTTTCCGTTCCGTTCCATTCCGTTCCACGCGGGTTGATGCAATTCCATTCTATTACATTGAATTCATTCCATTAAATTCCATTCCATTCTACTCGGATTGATTCCATTCCATTAAATTCCATTCCAGTCCATTCCAATCCATTCCATTCTACTCGGGTTGATTCCATTCCATTCCATTCCATTCCATTCCATTCCATTCCGTTCTACTCGGGTTGATTCCATTCCATTCCATTCCACTCCATTCCATTCCATTCCATTCCATTCCATTCCATTCGATTCCATTCCAATCCATTCCATTCCAATCCATTCCATTCTACTCGGGTAGATTCCATTCCAATCCATTCCATTCCATTCCATTCCATTCCATTCCTTTCCATTCCATTCCATTCCATTCGATTCCATTCGATTCCATTCCATTCCATTCCATTCCAATCCATTCCATTCTACTCGGGTTGATTCCATTCCATTCCATTCCATTCCATTCCATTCCATTCCATTCCAATCCATTCCATTCTACTCGGGTTGATTCCATTCCATTCCATTCCATTCCATTCCATTCCATTCCATTCCATTCCATTCCATTCCATTCCATTCCATTCTATTCCTTTCCATTCCATTCCATTCCATTCCATTCCATTCGATTCCATTCGATTCCATTCCATTAAATTCCATTCCATTCCATTCCATTCCATTCCATTCCATTCCATTCCATTCCATTCCATTCCATTCCGTTCTACTCGGGTTGATTCCATTCCATTCCATTCCATTCCATTCCATTCCATTCCATTCCATTCCATTCCATTCCATTCAATTCCATTCCATTCCATTCCATTCCATTCCATTCCATTCCATTCCATTCCATTCCAATCCATTCCATTCTACTCGGGTTGATTCCATTCCATTCCATTCCATTCCATTCCATTCCATTCCATTCCATTCCATTCCAATCCATTCCATTCCAATCCATTCCATTCTACTCGGGTAGATTCCATTCCATTCCATTCGATTCCATTCCATTCCATTCCATTCCATTCCATTCCAATCCATTCCATTCTACTCGGGTTGATTCCATTCCATTCCATTCCATTCCATTCCATTCCATTCCATTCCATTCCAATCCATTCCATTCTACTCGGGTTGCTTCCATTCCATTCCATTCCATTCCATTCGATTCCATTCCATTCCATTCCATTCCATCCCATTCTATACCATTCCATTACGTTCTACTCGGGTTGATTCCAATCTATTCCGTTCCATTCCATTCCATTAAATTCCATTCCATTCCATTCCATTCCATTCCATTCCATTCCATTCGATTCGATTCCATTCCATTCCATTCCGTTCTACTCGGGTTGATTCTATTCCATTCCATTCCATTCCATTCCATTCCGTTCCATTCCAATCCATTCCATTCTACTCGGGTTGATTCCATTCCATTCCATTCCATTCCATTCCATTCCATTCCATTCCATTCGAATCCATTCCATTCTACTCGGGTTGATTCCATTCCATTCCATTCCATTCCATTCCATTCCATTCCATTCCAATCCATTCCATTCAACTCGTGTTGATTCCATTCAATTCCATTCCATTCCATTTCATTCCATTAAATTTTATTCCATTCCATTCCATTCCATTCCTTTCCATTCCATTCCATTCCATTACGTTCTACTCGGGTTGATTTCATTCCATTCCATTCCATTCCATTCCATTCGATTCCATTCCATTCCTTTCGATTCCATACGATTCCATTCCATTCCATTCCATTCCAATCCATTCCGTTCTACTCGGGTTGATTCCATTCCATCCCATTCCATTCCATTCCATTCCATTCCATTCCATTCCATTTCAATCCATTCCATTCTCCTCGGGTTGATTCCATTCCATTCCATTCCATTCCATTCCATTCCATTCCATTCCATTCCATACCATTCCAGTCCATTCCATTGCATTCCGTTCCATTCCATTCCATTCCATTCCAGTCCATTCCAATCCATTCCATTCTACTCGGGTTGATTCCATTCCATTCCATTCCATTCCATTACATTCCATTCCAATCCATTCCATTCTACTTGTGTTGATTCCATTCCATTCCATTCCATTCCATTCCATTCCATTCCATTCCATTCCATTCCATTCGGTTCCATTCCATTCCAATCCATTCCATTCCATTCCATTAAATTTTATTCCATTCCATTCCATTCCATTCCTTTCCTTTCCATTCCATTCCATTCCATTCCATTACGTTGTACTCGGTTTGATTTCATTCCATTCCATTCCATTCCATTCCATTCCATTCCATTCCATTCCATTCCATTCGATTCCATTCCATTCCATTCCATTCGATTCCATTCCATTCCATTCCATTCCAATCCATTCCGTTCTACTCGGGTTGATTCCATTCCATTCCATTCCATTCCATTCCATTCCATTCCATTCCATTTCAATCCATTCCATTCTACTCGGGTTGATTCCATTCCATTCCATTCCATTCCATTCCATTCCATTCCATTCCATTCCATTCCATTCCATTCCATTCCAATCCTTTCCATTCTACTCGTGTTGATTCCATTCCATTCCATTCCATTCCATTCCATTCCATTCCATTCCATTCCACTCCATTCCATTTCATTCCATTCCATTCCATTCCAATCCATTCCATTCAACTCGGGTTGATTCCATTCAATTCCATTCCATTCCATTCCATTCCATTAAATTTTATTCCATTCCATTCCATTCCATTCCTTTCCATTCCATTCCATTCCATTCCATTCCATTACGTTCTACTCGGGTTGATTTCATTCCATTCCATTCCATTCCATTCCATTCCATTCCATTCCATTCCATTCCTTTCGATTCCATACGATTCCATTCCATTCCATTCCATTCCAATCCAGTCCGTTCTACTCGGGTTGATTCCATTCCATTCCATTCCATTCCATTCGATTCCATTCCATTCCATTTCAATCCATTCCATTCTACTCGGGTTGATTCCATTCCATTCCATTCCATTCCATTCCATTCCATTCCATTCCATTCCAGTCCATTCCTATCCATTCCATTCTACTCGGGTTGATTCCATTCCGTTCCATTCCATTCCATTCCATTCCATTCCATTCCATTCCTTTCGATTCCATTCCATTCCATTCCATTCCATTCCATTCCATTCCATTCCATTCCATTCCATTCCATTCCATTCCATTCTATTGCATTCCATTCCATTCCATTCCAATCCGTTCTACTCGGGTTGATTCCAATCTATTCCATTCCATTCCATTCCGTTACATTCCATTCCATTCCATTCCATTC
This sequence comes from Gorilla gorilla gorilla, assembly GCF_029281585.2. Classification (NCBI taxonomy): domain Eukaryota; kingdom Metazoa; phylum Chordata; class Mammalia; order Primates; family Hominidae; genus Gorilla; species Gorilla gorilla. The sequence goes on from NC_073241.2 coordinate 21,396,855, forward strand.
CATTGAATTCCGTTCCATTCCATTCCATTCCATTCCAGTCCATTCCAATCCATTCCATTCTACTCGGGTTGATTCCGTTCCATTCCATTCCATTCCATTCCATTCCATTCCAATCCATTCCATTCTACTCGGGTTGATTCCATTCCATTCCATTCCATTCCATTCCATTCCATTCCATTCCATTCCATTCCATTCGATTCCATTCCATTCCATTCCATTCCATTCCATTAAATTTTATTCCATTCCATTCCATTCCATTCCTTTCCTTTCAATTCCATTCCATTCCATTCCATTCCATTCCATTCCATTCCATTCCATTCCATTCCAATCCATTCCGTTCTACTCGGGTTGATTCCATTCCATTCCATTCCATTCCATTCCATTCCATTCCATTCCATTCCATTCCATTCCATTCCATTCCGTTCCGTTCCATTCCATTCGATTACATTCCATTCCAATCCAATCCATTCCATTCTACTCCTGTTGATTTCATTCCATTCCATTACATTCCGTTCCTTTCTACTCGGGTTGACTCCATTGAGTTCCATTCCGTTCTCTTCCGTTCTGTCCCATCCCGTCCCGTCCCGTCCCGACCAGTGCCGTTGTTCTCCGGTTGATTCCATTCCATTCCGTTCCGTTCCTTTCCGTTCCGTTCCATTCCGTTCCACACGGGTTGATTCAATTCCATTCTATTCTATTCCATTCCATTCCATTCCATTCCATTCCATTCCATTCTACTCTGGTTGATTCCATGCCGCTCCGTTCCGTTCCATTCCGTTCCACCCCGACCCGTCCCGTACCGTCCCGTCCCGACCCATCCCGTTCCGATCTGCTCGGGTTGATTCCATTCCATTCCGTTCCGTTCCTTCCCTTTCCATTCCGTTCCATTCCGTTCCACGCGGGTTGATGCAATTCCATTCTATTACATTGAATTCATTCCATTCCATTCCATTCCATTCTACTCGGATTGATTCCATTCCATTAAATTCCATTCCAGTCCATTCCAATCCATTCCATTCTACTCGGGTTGATTCCATTCCATTCCATTCCATTCCATTCCATTCCGTTCTACTCGGGTTGATTCCATTCCATTCCATTCCATTCCATTCCATTCCATTCCATTCCATTCCAATCCATTCCATTCCAATCCATTCCATTCTACTCGGGTAGATTCCATTCCATTCCATTCCATTCCATTCCATTCCATTCCATTCCATTCCATTCTTTCCATTCCATTCCATTCCATTCGATTCCATTCGATTCCATTCCATTCCATTCCATTCCAATCCATTCCATTCTACTCGGGTTGATTCCATTCCATTCCATTCCATTCCATTCCATTCCATTCCATTCCAATCCATTCCATTCTACTCGGGTTGATTCCATTCCATTCCATTCCATTCCATTCCATTCCATTCCATTCCATTCCATTCCATTCCATTCCATTCTATTCCTTTCCATTCCATTCCATTCCATTCGATTCCATTCGATTCCATTCGATTCCATTCCATTAAATTCCATTCCATTCCATTACATTCCATTCCATTCCATTCCATTCCATTCCATTCCATTCCATTCCGTTCTACTCGGGTTGATTCCATTCCATTCCATTCCATTCCATTCCATTCCATTCCATTCCATTCCATTCCATTCCATTCCAATCCATTCCATTCTACTCGGGTTGATTCCATTCCATTCCATTCCATTCCATTCCATTCCATTCCATTCAATTCCATTCCAATCCATTCCATTCCAATCCATTCCATTCTACTCGGGTAGATTCCATTCCATTCCATTCCATTCCATTCCATTCCATTCCATTCCATTCCATTCCATTCCAATCCATTCCATTCTACTCGGGTTGATTCCATTCCATTCCATTCCATTCCATTCCATTCCATTCCATTCCATTCCATTCCATTCCAATCCATTCCATTCTACTCGGGTTGCTTCCATTCCATTCCATTCCATTCCATTCGATTCCATTCCATTCCATTCCATTCCATCCCATTCTATACCATTCCATTCCATTCGATTCCATTCGATTCCATTCGATTCCATTCCATTCCATTCCATTAAATTCCATTCCATTCCATTCCATTCCATTCCATTCCATTCCATTCCATTCCATTCCATTCCATTCCGTTCTACTCGGGTTGATTCTATTCCATTCCATTCCATTCCATTCCATTCCATTCCATTCCATTCCATTCCATTCCATTCCAGTCCATTCCAATCCATTCAATTCTACTCGGGTTGATTCCATTCTGTTCCATTCCATTCCATTCCATTCCATTCCATTGCATTCCATTCCATTCCTTTCGATTCCATTCCATTCCATTCCATTCCATTCCATTCCATTCCATTCCATTCCATTCCATTCTATTGCATTCCATTCCATTCCATTCCATTACGTTCTACTCGGGTTGATTCCAATCTATTCCATTCCATTCCATTCCGTTACATTCCATTCCATTCCATTCCATTCCATTCCATTCCATTCCATTCCATTCCATTCCATTCCATTCCGTTCTACTCGGGTTGATTCCATTTCATTCCATTCCATTCCATTCCATTCCATTCCAATCCATTCCATTCTACTCGGGTTGATTTGATTCCATTCCATTCCATTCCATTCCATTCCATTCCATTCCATTCCATTCCATTCCAGTCCATTCCAATCCATTCCAATCTACTCGGCTTGATTTGATTCCATTCCATTCCATTCCATTCCATTCCAGTCCATTCCAATCCATTCCATTCTACTAGGGTTGATTCCATTCCATTCCATTCCATTCCATTCCATTCCGTTCTACTCTGGTTGAATTCATTCCTTTCCATTACATTCCATTCCATTCCACTCCATTCTATTCCGTTCGATTCCATTCCATTCCATTTCAATCCATTCCGTTCTACTCGGGTTGATTCCATTCCGTTCCATTCCATTCCATTCCAGTCCATTCCAATCCAATCCATTCTACTCGGGTTGATTCCATTCGATTCCATTCCATTCCATTGGATTCCATTCCATTCCATTCCATTCCATTCCATTCCGTTCCATTCGATTCGATTCCATTCCATTCCAATCCATTCCATTCCATTCCATTCCATTCCGTTCTACTCTGGTTGAATTCATTCCTTTCCATTACATTCCATTCCATTCCACTCCATTCTATTCCGTTCGATTCCATTCCATTCCATTTCAATCCATTCCGTTCTACTCGGGTTGATTCCATTCCATTCCATTCCATTCCATTCCAGTCCATTCCAATCCATTCCATTCTACTCGGGTTGATTCCATTCGATTCCATTCCATTCCATTGGATTCCATTCCATTCCATTCCATTCCATTCCATTCCGTTCCATTCGATTCGATTCCATTCCATTCCAATCAATTCCATTCCATTCCATTCCATTCCATTCCATTCCATTCCATTCCATTCCATTCTATTGGATTCCATTCCATTCCATTCCATTCCATTCCATTCCATTCCATTCCATTCCATTCCATTCCTTTCCATTCCATTCCATTCCATTCCGTTCTACTCGGGTTGATTCCATTCTATTCCATTCCATTCCATTCGATTCCATTCGATTCCATTCGATTCCATTCCATTCCATTCCATTAAATTTCATTCCATTCCATTCCATTCCATTCCATTCCATTCCATTCCATTCCGTTCTATTCCATTCCATTCCTTTCCAATCCAATCCATTCCATTCTACTCGGGTTGATTCCATTCCATTCCATTCCATTCCATTCCATTCCATTCCATTCCGTTCCATTCCAATCCATTCCATTCTACTCGGGTTGATTCCATTCCATTCCATTCCATTCCATTCCATTCCATTCCATTCCATTCGAATCCATTCCATTCTACTCGGGTTGATTCCATTCCATTCCATTCCATTCCATTCCATTCCATTCCATTCCAATCCATTCCATTCAACTCGGGTTGATTCCATTCAATTCCATTCCATTCCATTCCATTCCATTAAATTTTATTCCATTCCATTCCATTCCATTCCTTTCCATTCCATTCCATTCCATTACGTTCTACTCGGGTTGATTTCATTCCATTCCATTCCATTCCATTCCATTCCATTCCATTCCATTCCTTTCGATTCCATACGATTCCATTCCATTCCATTCCATTCAAATCCATTCCGTTCTACTCGGGTTGATTCCATTCCATCCCATTCCAAACCATTCCATTCCATTCCATTCCATTCCATTTCAATCCATTCCATTCTCCTCGGGTTGATTCCATTCCATTCCATTCCATTCCATTCCATTCCATTCCATTCCATACCATTCCAGTCCATTCCATTCCATTCCGTTCCATTCCATTCCATTCCATTCCAGTCCATTCCAATCCATTCCATTCTACTCGGGTTGATTCCATTCCATTCCATTCCATTCCATTACATTCCATTCCAATCCATTCCATTCTACTTGTGTTGATTCCATTCCATTCCATTCCATTCCATTCCATTTCATTCCATTCCATTCCATTCCATTCGGTTCCATTCCATTGCAATCCATTCCATTCCATTCCATTAAATTTTATTCCATTCCATTCCATTCCATTCCTTTCCTTTCCATTCCATTCCATTCCATTACGTTGTACTCGGTTTGATTTCATTCCATTCCATTCCATTCCATTCCATTCCATTCCATTCCATTCCATTCCATTCGATTCCATTCCATTCCATTCCATTCCAATCCATTCCGTTCTACTCGGGTTGATTCCATTCCATTCCATTCCATTCCATTCGATTCCATTCCATTCCCTTTCAATCCATTCCATTCTACTCGGGTTGATTCCATTCCATTCCATTCCATTCCATTCCATTCCATTCCATTCCATTCCATTCCATTCCATTCCATTCCAATCCATTCCATTCTACTCGTGTTGATTCCATTCCATTCCATTCCATTCCATTCCATTCCATTCCATTCCATTCCATTCCATTTCATTCCATTCCATTCCATTCCAATCCATTCCATTCAACTCGTGTTGATTCCATTCAATTCCATTCCATTCCATTCCATTCCATTAAATTTTATTCCATTCCATTCCATTCCATTCCTTTCCATTCCATTCCATTCCATTCCATTCCATTACGTTCTACTCGGGTTGATTTCATTCCATTCCATTCCATTCCATTCCATTCCATTCCATTCCATTCCATTCCATTCCATTCCATTCCATTCCTTTCGATTCCATACGATTCCATTCCATTCCATTCCATTCCAATCCAGTCCGTTCTACTCGGGTTGATTCCATTCCATTCCATTCCATTCCATTCGATTCCATTCCATTCCATTTCAATCCATTCCATTCTACTCGGGTTGATTCCATTCCATTCCATTCCATTCCATTCCATTCCATTCCATTCCATTCCATTCCATTCCATTCCATTCCAGTCCATTCCTATCCATTCCATTCTACTCGGGTTGATTCCATTCCGTTCCATTCCATTCCATTCCATTCCATTCCATTCCATTCCTTTCGATTCCATTCCATTCCATTCCATTCCATTCCATTCCATTCCATTCCATTCCATTCTATTGCATTCCATTCCGTTCCATTCCAATCCGTTCTACTCGGGTTGATTCCAATCTATTCCATTCCATTCCATTCCGTTACATTCCATTCCATTCCATTCCATTCCATTCCGTTCCATTCCATTCCATTCCATTCCAGTCCATTCCAATCCATTCCCTTCTACTCGGGTTGATTCCGTTCCATTCCATTCCATTCCATTACATTCCATTCCAATCCATTCCATTCTACTCGGGTTGATTCCATTCCATTCCATTCCATTACATTCCATTCCATTCCATTCCATTCGATTCCATTCCATTCCATTCCATTCCATTCCATTAAATTTTATTCCATTCCATTCCATTCCATTCCTTTCCTTTCAATTCCATTCCATTCCATTCCATTCCATTCCATTCCATTCCATTCCATTCCAATCCATTCCGTTCTACTCGGGTTGATTCCATTCCATTCCATTCCATTCCATTCCATTCCATTCCATTCCATTCCATTCCATTCCATTCCATTCCATTCCATTCGATTCCATTCCATTCCATTCCTTTAAATTCCCTTCCATTCCATTCCATTCCATTAAATTCCATTCCATTCCATTCCATTCCATTAAATTCCATTCCATTCCATTCCATTCCATTCCATTCCATTCCATTCCATTCCATTCCAATCCATTCCATTCTACTCGGGTTGTTTCCATTCCATTCCATTCCATTCCATTCCATTCCATTCCATTCCATTCCATTCCTTTCCATTCCATTCGATTCCATTCCATTCCATTCCAATCCATTCCATTCTACTCGGGTTGATTTGATTCCATTCCATTCCATTCCATTCCATTCCAGTCCAGTCCAGTCCATTCCAATCCATTCCATTCTACTCGGGTTGATTCCATTCCATTCCATTCCATTCCATTCCATTCCATTCCATTCCATTCCAATCCATTCCATTCTACTCGGGTTGATTCCATTCCATTCCATTCCATTCTATTCCACTCCATTCCATTTCATTCCATTCCATTCCATTCCATTCCATTCCATTCCAATCCATTCCATTCTACTCGGGTTGATTTGATTCCATTCCATTCCATTCCATTCCATTCCATTCCATTCCATTCCATTCCATTCCATTCCATTCCAGTCCATTCCAATCCATTCCATTCTACTCGGCTTGATTTGATTCCATTCCATTCCATTCCATTCCATTCCAGTCCATTCCAATCCATTCCATTCTTCTTGGGTTGATTCCATTCCATTCCATTCCATTCCATTCCATTCCATTCCGTTCTACTCTGGTTGAATTCATTCCTTTCCATTGCATTCCATTCCATTCCATTCCATTCTACGCCATTCGATTCCATTCCATTCCATTTCAATCAATTCCGTTCTACTCGGGTTGATTCCATTCCATTCCATTCCATTCCATTCCATTCCATTCCATTCCAGTCCATTCCAATCCATTCCATTCTACTCGGGTTGATTCCATTCGATTCCATTCCATTCCATTGGATTCCATTCCATTCCATTCCATTCCATTCCTTTCCATTCAATTCGATTCCATTCCATTCCAATCCATTCCATTCCATTCCATTCCATTCCATTCCTTTCCATTCCATTGGATTCCATTCCATTCCATTCCATTCCATTCCATTCCATTCCATTCCTTTCCATTCCATTCCATTCCATTCCGTTCTACTCGGGTTGATTCCATTCTATTCCATTCCATTCCATTCGATTCCATTCGATTCCATTCTATTCCATTCCATTCCATTCCATTAAATTTCATTCCATTCCAATCCATTCCATTCCATTCCATTCCGTTCGATTCCATTCCATTCCATTCCAATCCAATCCATTCCATTCTACTCGGGTTGATTCCATTCCATTCCATTCCATTCCATTCCATTCCATTCCATTCCATTCCGTTCCATTCCAATCCATTCCATTCTACTCGGGTTGATTCCATTCCATTTCATTTAATTCCATTCCATTCCATTCCAATCCATTCCATTCTACTCGGGTTGATTCCATTCCATTCCATTCCATTCCATTCCATTCCATTCCATTCCATTCCATTCCAATCCATTCCATTCAACTCGGGTTGATTCCATTGAATTCCATTCCATTCCATTCCATTCCATTCCATTCCATTAAATTTTATTCCATTCCATTCCATTCCATTCCTTTCCATTCCATTCCATTCCATTACGTTCTACTCGGGTTGATTTCATTCCATTCCATTCCATTCCATTCCATTCCATTCCATTCCATTCCATTCCATTCCATTCCTTTCGATTCCATACGATTCCATTCCATTCCATTCCATTCAAATCCATTCCGTTCTACTCGGGTTGATTCCATTCCATCCCATTCCAAACCATTCCATTCCATTCCATTCCATTCCATTTCAATCCATTCCATTCTCCTCGGGTTGATTCCATTCCATTCCATTCCATTCCATTCCATTCCATTCCATACCATTCCAGTCCATTCCATTCCATTCCGTTCCATTCCATTCCATTCCATTCCAGTCCATTCCAATCCATTCCATTCTACTCGGGTTGATTCCATTCCATTCCATTCCATTCCATTACATTCCATTCCAATCCATTCCATTCTACTTGTGTTGATTCCATTCCATTCCATTCCATTCCATTCCATTTCATTCCATTCCATTCCATTCCATTCGGTTCCATTCCATTGCAATCCATTCCATTCCATTCCATTAAATTTTATTCCATTCCATTCCATTCCATTCCTTTCCTTTCCATTCCATTCCATTCCATTACGTTGTACTCGGTTTGATTTCATTCCATTCCATTCCATTCCATTCCATTCCATTCCATTCCATTCCATTCCATTCGATTCCATTCCATTCCTTTCCATTCGATTCCATTCCATTCCATTCCATTCCAATCCATTCCGTTCTACTCGGGTTGATTCCATTCCATTCCATTCCATTCCATTCGATTCCATTCCATTCCCTTTCAATCCATTCCATTCTACTCGGGTTGATTCCATTCCATTCCATTCCATTCCATTCCATTCCATTCCATTCCATTCCATTCCATTCCATTCCAATCCATTCCATTCTACTCGTGTTGATTCCATTCCATTCCATTCCATTCCATTCCATTCCATTCCATTCCATTCCATTCCATTCCATTTCATTCCATTCCATTCCATTCCAATCCATTCCATTCAACTCGTGTTGATTCCATTCAATTCCATTCCATTCCATTCCATTCCATTAAATTTTATTCCATTCCATTCCATTCCATTCCTTTCCATTCCATTCCATTCCATTCCATTCCATTACGTTCTACTCGGGTTGATTTCATTCCATTCCATTCCATTCCATTCCATTCCATTCCATTCCATTCCATTCCATTCCATTCCATTCCTTTCGATTCCATACGATTCCATTCCATTCCATTCCATTCCAATCCAGTCCGTTCTACTCGGGTTGATTCCATTCCATTCCATTCCATTCCATTCGATTCCATTCCATTCCATTTCAATCCATTCCATTCTACTCGGGTTGATTCCATTCCATTCCATTCCATTCCATTCCATTCCATTCCATTCCATTCCATTCCATTCCATTCCATTCCAGTCCATTCCTATCCATTCCATTCTACTCGGGTTGATTCCATTCCGTTCCATTCCATTCCATTCCATTCCATTCCATTCCATTCCTTTCGATTCCTTTCCATTCCATTCCATTCCATTCCATTCCATTCCATTCCATTCTATTGCATTCCATTCCGTTCCATTCCAATCCGTTCTACTCGGGTTGATTCCAATCTATTCCATTCCATTCCATTCCGTTACATTCCATTCCATTCCATTCCATTCCATTCCGTTCCATTCCATTCCATTCCATTCCAGTCCATTCCAATCCATTCCCTTCTACTCGGGTTGATTCCGTTCCATTCCATTCCATTCCATTACATTCCATTCCAATCCATTCCATTCTACTCGGGTTGATTCCATTCCATTCCATTCCATTCCATTCCATTCCATTCCATTCCATTCCATTCCATTCGATTCCATTCCATTCCATTCCATTCCATTCCATTAAATTTTATTCCATTCCATTCCATTCCATTCCTTTCCTTTCAATTCCATTCCATTCCATTCCATTCCATTCCATTCCATTCCATTCCAATCCATTCCGTTCTACTCGGGTTGATTCCATTCCATTCCATTCCATTCCATTCCATTCCATTCCATTCCATTCCATTCCATTCCATTCCATTCCATTCCATTCCATTCCATTCCATTCCATTCCTTTAAATTCCCTTCCATTCCATTCCATTCCATTAAATTCCATTCCATTCCATTCCATTCCATTCCATTCCATTCCATTCCATTCCATTCCAATCCATTCCATTCTACTCGGGTTGTTTCCATTCCATTCCATTCCATTCCATTCCATTCCATTCCATTCCATTCCATTCCTTTCCATTCCATTCGATTCCATTCCATTCCATTCCAATCCATTCCATTCTACTCGGGTTGATTTGATTCCATTCCATTCCATTCCATTCCAGTCCAGTCCAGTACATTCCAATCCATTCCATTCTACTCGGGTTGATTCCATTCCATTCCATTCCATTCCATTCCATTCCATTCCATTCCATTCCATTCCAATCCATTCCATTCTACTCGGGTTGATTCCATTCCATTCCATTCCATTCTATTCCACTCCATTCCATTTCATTCCATTCCATTCCATTCCATTCCATTCCATTCCAATCCATTCCATTCTACTCGGGTTGATTTGATTCCATTCCATTCCATTCCATTCCATTCCATTCCATTCCATTCCATTCCATTCCAGTCCAGTCCATTCCAATCCATTCCATTCTACTCGGCTTGATTTGATTCCATTCCATTCCATTCCATTCCATTCCAGTCCATTCCAATCCATTCCATTCTTCTTGGGTTGATTCCATTCCATTCCATTCCATTCCATTCCATTCCATTCCGTTCTACTCTGGTTGAATTCATTCCTTTCCATTGCATTCCATTCCATTCCATTCCATTCTACGCCATTCGATTCCATTCCATTCCATTTCAATCAATTCCGTTCTACTCGGGTTGATTCCATTCCATTCCATTCCATTCCATTCCATTCCATTCCATTCCAGTCCATTCCAATCCATTCCATTCTACTCGGGTTGATTCCATTCGATTCCATTCCATTCCATTGGATTCCATTCCATTCCATTCCATTCCATTCCGTTCCATTCAATTCGATTCCATTCCATTCCAATCCATTCCATTCCATTCCATTCCATTCCATTCCTTTCCATTCCATTGGATTCCATTCCATTCCATTCCATTCCATTCCATTCCATTCCATTCCTTTCCATTCCATTCCATTCCATTCCGTTCTACTCGGGTTGATTCCATTCTATTCCATTCCATTCCATTCGATTCCATTCGATTCCATTCTATTCCATTCCATTCCATTCCATTAAATTTCATTCCATTCCAATCCATTCCATTCCATTCCATTCCGTTCGATTCCATTCCATTCCATTCCAATCCAATCCATTCCATTCTACTCGGGTTGATTCCATTCCATTCCATTCCATTCCATTCCATTCCATTCCATTCCGTTCCATTCCAATCCATTCCATTCTACTCGGGTTGATTCCATTCCATTTCATTCCATTCCATTCCATTCCATTCCAATCCATTCCATTCTACTCGGGTTGATTCCATTCCATTCCATTCCATTCCATTCCATTCCATTCCATTCCATTCCATTCCAATCCATTCCATTCAACTCGGGTTGATTCCATTGAATTCCATTCCATTCCATTCCATTCCATTCCATTCCATTAAATTTTATTCCATTCCATTCCATTCCATTCCTTTCCGTTCCATTCCATTCCATTACGTTCTACTCGGGTTGATTTCATTCCATTCCATTCCATTCCATTCCATTCCATTCCATTCCATTCCATTCCATTCCATTCCTTTCGATTCCATACGATTCCATTCCATTCCATTCCATTCCAATCAATTCCGTTCTACTCGGGTTGATTCCATTCCATTCCATTCCATTCCACTCGATTCCATTCCATTCCATTTCAATCCATTCCATTCTACTCGGGTTGATTCCATTCCATTCCATTCCATTCCATTCCATTCAATTCCATTCCATTCCATTCCAGTCCATTCCAGTCCATTCCATTCCACTCGGGTTGATTCCATTCCATTGCATTCCATTCCATTCCATTCCATTCCATTCCATTCCATTCCATTCCATTCCATTCTATTGCATTCCATTCCATTCCATTCCATTCCGTTCTACTCGGGATGATTCCAATCTATTCCATTCCATTCTATTCCGTTACATTCCATTCCATTCCATTCCATTCCATTCCGTTCCATTCCATTCCATTCCATTCCAGTCCATTCCAATCCATTCCATTCTACTCGGGTTGATTCCATTCCATTCCATTCCATTCCATTCCATTCCATTCCTTTCGATTCCATTCCATTCCATTCCATTCCATTCTATTGCATTCCATTCCATTCCATTCCATTCCGTTCTACTCGGGTTGATTCCAATCTATTCCATTCCATTCCATTCCGTTCCATTCTATTCCATTCCATTCCATTCCATTCCATTCCATTCCGTTCCATTCCATTCCATTCCATTCCAGTCCATTCCAATCCATTCCATTCTACTCGGGTTGATTCCATTCCATTCCATTCCATTCCATTCCATTCCATTCCATTACTTTCCATTCCAATCCATTCCATTCTACTCGGGTTGATTCCATTCCATTCCATTCCATTCCATTCCATTCCATTCCATTCCATTCCATTCCATTCCAATCCATTCCATTCTTCTCGGGTTGATTCCATTCCATTCCATTCCATTCCATTCCATTCCATTCCATTCCATTCCATTCCGTTCTACTCTGGTTTAATTCATTCCTTTCCATTGCATTCCATTCCATTCCATTCCATTCTATGCCATTCGATTCCATTCCATTCCATTTCTATCAATTCCGTTCTACTCGGGTTGATTCCATTCCATTCCATTCCATTCCATTCCATTCCATTCCATTCCATTCCAGTCCATTCCAATCCATTCCATTCTACTCGGGTTGATTCCATTCGATTCCATTCCATTCCATTGGATTCCATTCCATTCCATTCCATTCCATTCCATTCCGTTCCATTCGATTCGATTCCATTCCATTCCAATCCATTCCATTCCATTCCATTCCATTCCATTCCTTTCCATTCCATTGGATTCCATTCCATTCCATTCCATTCCATTCCATTCCATTCCATTCCTTTCCATTCCATTCCATTCCATTCCGTTCTACTCGGGTTGATTCCATTCTATTCCATTCCATTCCATTCGATTCCATTCCATTCCATTCTATTCCATTCCATTCCATTCCATTCCATTCCATTCCGTTCGATTCCATTCCATTCCATTCCAATCCAATCCATTCCATTCTACTCGGGTTGATTCCATTCCATTCCATTCCATTCCATTCCATTCCATTCCGTTCCATTCCAATCCATTCCATTCTACTCGGGTTGATTCCATTCCATTTCATTCCATTCCATTCCATTCCATTCCAATCCATTCCATTCTACTCGGGTTGATTCCATTCCATTCCATTCCATTCCATTCCATTCCATTCCATTCCGATCCAATCCATTCCATTCAACTCGGGTTGATTCCATTCAATTCCATTCCATTCCATTCCATTCCATTAAATTTTATTCCATTCCATTCCATTCCATTCCTTTCCATTCCATTCCATTCCATTACGTTCTACTCGGGTTGATTTCATTCCATTCCATTCCATTCCATTCCATTCCATTCCATTCCATTCCATTCCATTCCTTTCAATTCCATACGATTCCATTCCATTCCATTCCATTCCAATCAATTCCGTTCTACTCGGGTTGATTCCATTCCATTCCATTCCATTCCACTCGATTCCATTCCATTCCATTTCAATCCATTCCATTCTACTCGGGTTGATTCCATTCCATTCCATTCCATTCCATTCCATTCAATTCCATTCCATTCCATTCCAGTCCATTCCAATCCATTCCATTCTACTCGGGTTGATTCCATTCCATTCCATTCCTTTCCATTCCATTCCATTCCATTCCATTCCTTTCGATTCCATTCCATTCCATTCCATTCCATTCCATTCCATTCCATTCCATTCCATTCCATTCTATTGCATTCCATTCCATTCCATTCCATTCCGTTCTACTCGGGTTGATTCCAATCTATTCCATGCCATTCTATTCCGTTACATTCCATTCCATTCCATTCCATTCCATTCCGTTCCATACCATTCCATTCCATTCCAGTCCATTCCAATCCATTCCATTCTACTCGGGTTGATTCCATTCCATTCCATTACATTCCATTACATTCCATTCCAATCCATTCCATTCTACTTGGGTTGATACCATTCCATTCCATTCCATTCCATTCCATTCCATTCCATTCCATTCCATTCCATTCCTTTCGATTCCATACGATTCCATTCCATTCCATTCCATTCCAATCCATTCCGTTCTACTCGGGTTGATTCCATTCCATTCCATTCCATTCCATTCCATTCCATTCCATTCCATTTCAATCCATTCCATTCTACTCGGGTTGATTCCATTCCATTCCATTCCATTCCATTCCATTCCATTCCATTCCATTCCAGTCCATTCCTATCCATTCCATTCTACTCGGGTTGATTCCATTCCGTTCCATTCCATTCCATTCCATTCCATTCCATTCCATTCCCTTCGATTCCATTCCATTCCATTCCATTCCATTCCATTCCATTCCATTCCATTCCATTCCATTCCATTCCATTCCATTCCATTCCATTCTATTGCATTCCATTCCATTCCAATCCATTCCGTTCTACTCGGGTTGATTCCAATCTATTCCATTCCATTCCATTCCGTTACATTCCATTCCATTCCATTCCATTCCATTCCATTCCGTTCCATTCCATTCCATTCCATTCCAGTCCATTCCAATCCATTCCATTCTACTCGGGTTGATTCCATTCCATTCCTTTCCTTTCCATTCCATTCCATTCCATTCCATTCCATTCCATTCGATTCCATTCCATTCCATTCCATTCCAATCCATTCCGTTCTACTCGGGTTGATTCCATTCCATTCCATTCCATTCCATTCCATTCCATTCCATTCCATTCCATTCCTTTAAATTCCCTTCCATTCCATTCCATTCCATTAAATTCCATTCCATTGCATTCCATTCCATTCCGTTCTACTCGGGTTGATTCCATTCCATTCCATTCCATTCCATTCCATTCCATTCCATTCGATTCCATACGATTCCATTCCATTCCATTCCATTCCAATCCATTCCATTCTACTCGGGTTGATTCCATTCCATTCCATTCCATTCCATTCCATTCCATTCCATTCCATTCCATTCCATTCCATTCCATTCCATTCGATTCCATTCCATTCCATTCCAATCCATTCCATTCTACTCGGGTTGATTTGATTCCATTCCATTCCATTCCATTCCAGTCCAGTCCAGTCCAGTCCATTCCAATCCATTCCATTCTACTCGGGTTGATTCCATTCCATTCCATTCCATTCCATTCCATTCCATTCCATTCCAATCCATTCCATTCTACTCGGGTTGATTCCATTCCATTCCATTCCATTCTATTCCACTCCATTCCATTTCATTCCATTCCATTCCATTCCATTCCATTCCATTCCATTCCAATCCATTCCATTCTACTCGGGTTGATTTGATTCCATTCCATTCCATTCCATTCCATTCAATTCCATTCCATTCCATTCCAGTCCATTCCAATCCATTCCATTCTACTCGGGTTGATTCCATTCCATTCCATTCCATTTCTTTCCATTGCCTTCCATTCCATTCCATTCGGTTCCATTCGTTTCCATTCCATTCCATTCCATTCTATTCTATTGAATTCCATTCCATTCCATTCCATTCCATTGTATTCCAATCCATTCCTTTCTACTCGGGTTGATTCCATTCCATTCCATTCCGTTCCACTCCATTCCATTCCTTTCCATTCCATTCCATTTCATTGCATTTCAATCCATTCCATTCTACTCTGGTTGATTCCATTCCATTCCATTCCATTCCATTCCATTCCATTCCATTCCATTCCATTCCATTCCATTCCATTCCATTCCATTCCAATCCATTCCATTCTACTCGGGTTGATTCCATTCCATTCCTTTCCATTCCATTCGATTCCATTCCAATCCATTCCATTCCAATCCATTCCACACTAATCGGGTAGATTCCATTCCATTCCATTCCATTCCATTCCATTCCATTCCATTCCATTCCATTCCATTCTATTCCATTTGATTCCATTCGATTCCATTCCATTCCATTCCATTCCAATCCATTCCATTCTACTCGGGTTGATTCCATTCCATTCCATTCCATTCCATTCCATTCAATTCCATTCCATTCCATTCCATTCCATTCCATTCTATACCATTCCATTCCATTCGATTCCATTCGTTTCCATTCGATTCCATTCCATTCCATTCCATTAAATTCCATTCCATTCCATTCCATTCCATTCCATTCCTTTCCATTCCATTCCATTCCATTCCATTCCATTCCATTCCGTTCTACTCGGGTTGATTCCATTCCATTCCATTCCATTCCATTCCATTCCATTCCATTCCATTCCATTCCATTCGATTCCATTCAATTCCATTCCATTCCATTCCATTCCAATCCAGTCCATTCTACTCGGGTTGATTTGATTCCATTCCATTCCATTCCATTCCATTCCATTCCATTCCATTCCATTCCATTCCATTCCATTCCATTCCAATCCATTCCATTCAACTCGGGTTGATTTGATTCCATTCCATTCCATTCCATTCCATTCCATTCCATTCCATTCCATTCCATTCGATTCCATTCGATTCCATTCCATTCCATTCCATTAAATTCCATTCCATTCCATTCCATTCCATTCCATTCCATTCCATTCCATTCCATTCCATTCCATTCCGTTCTACTCGGGTTGATTCCATTCCATTCCATTCCATTCCATTCCATTCCATTCCATTCCATTCAATTCCATTCCATTCCATTCCGTTCCATTCCAATCCACTCCATTCTACTCGGGTTGATTCCTTTCCATTCCATTCCATTCCATTCCATTCCAATCCATTCCATTCTACTCGGGTTGATTCCATTCCATTCCATTCCATTCCATTCCATTCCATTCCATTCCGTTCCATTCCAATCCATTCCATTCTACTCGGGTTGATTCCATTCCATTCCATTCCATTCCATTCCATTCCATTCCATTCCATTCCATTCCAATCCATTCCATTCTACTCGGGTTGATTCCATTCCATTCCATTCCATTCCATTCCATTCCATTCCATTCCATTCCATTCCATTCCATTCAATTCCATTCCATTCCATTCCTTTCCATTCCATTCTATACCATTCCATTCCATTCGATTCCATTCGTTTCCATTCGATTCCATTCCATTCCATTCCATTAAATTCCATTCCATTCCATTCCATTCCATTCCATTCCATTCCATTCCATTCCATTCCGTTCTACTCGGGTTGATTCCATTCCATTCCATTCCATTCCATTCCGTTCCATTCCATTCCATTCCATTCCATTCCATTCAATTCCATTCCATTCCATTCCATTCCAATCCTGTCCATTCTACTCGGGTTGATTTGATTCCATTCCATTCCATTCCATTCCATTCCATTCCATTCCATTCCATTCCATTCCATTCCATTCCGTTCTATTCCATTCCATTCGATTCCATTCCATTCCATTCCAATCCATTCCATTCAACTAGGGTTGATTTGATTCCATTCCATTCCATTCCATTCCATTCCATTCCATTCCATTCCATTCGATTCCATTCCATTCCATTCCATTAAATTCCATTCCATTCCATTCCATTCCTTTGCATTCCATTCCATTCCATTCCATTCCATTCCGTTCTACTCGGGTTGATTCCATTCCATTCCATTCCATTCCATTCCATTCCATTCCATTCCATTCCATTCCATTCCATTCCATTCCATTCAATTCCATTCCATTCCATTCCGTTCCATTCCAATCCACTCCATTCTACTCGGGTTGATTCCATTCCATTCCATTCCATTCCATTCCATTCCAATCCATTCCATTCTACTCGGGTTGATTCCATTCCATTCCATTCCATTCCATTCCATTCCATTCCATTCCATTCCGTTCCATTCCAATCCATTCCATTCTACTCGGGTTGATTCCATTCCATTCCATTCCATTCCATTCCATTCCATTCCATTCCAATCCATTCCATTCTACTCGGGTTGATTCCATTCCATTCCATTCCATTCCATTCCATTCCATTCCATTCCATTCCGTTCCATTCCATTCCAATCCATTCCATTCAACTCGGGTTGATTCCATTCAATTCCATTCCATTCCATTCCATTCCATTAAATTTTATTCCATTCCATTCCATTCCATTCCTTTCCATTCCATTCCATTCCATTACGTTTACTCGGGTTGATTTCATTCCATTCCATTCCATTCCATTCCATTCCATTCCATTCCATTCCATTCCTTTCGATTCCATACAATTCCATTCCATTCCATTCCATTCCAATCCATTCCGTTCTACTCGGGTTGATTCCATTCCATCCCATTCCATTCCATTCCATTCCATTCCATTTCAATCCATTCCATTCTCCTCGGGTTGATTCCATTCCATTCCATTCCATTCCATTCCATTCCAGTCCATTCCAATCCATTCCATTCTACTCGGGTTGACTCCATTCCATTCCATTCCATTCCATTCCATTCCATTCCATTCCATTCCATTCCATTCCATTCCATTCCATTCCTTTCGATTCCATTCCATTCCATTCCATTCCATTCCATTCCATTCCATTCCATTCCATTCCATTCCATTCCATTCCATTCTATTGCATTCCATTCCATTCCATTCCATTCTGTTCTACTCGGGTTGATTCCAATCTATTCCATTCCATTCCATTCCGTTACATTCCATTCCATTCCATTCCATTCCATTCCGTTCCATTCCATTCCATTCCATTCCATTCCAGTCCATTCCAATCCATTCCATTCTACTCGGGTTGATTCCATTCCATTCCATTCCATTCCATTCCATTCCATTCCATTCCATTCCATTCCATTCCAATCCATTCCATTCTACTTGTGTTGATTCCATTCCATTCCATTCCATTCCATTCCATTCCATTCCATTCCCTTCGGTTCCATTCCATTCCATTCCATTCCATTCCATTCCATTCCATTAAATTTTATTCCATTCCATTCCATTCCATTCCTTTCCTTTCCATTCCATTCCATTCCATTCCATTACGTTCTACTCGGGTTGATTTCATTCCATTCCATTCCATTCCATTCCATTCCATTCCATTCCATTCCATTCCACTCGATTCCATTTCAATCCATTCCATGCTACTCGGGTTGATTCCATTCCATTCCATTTGATTCCATTCCATTCCATTCCATTCCATTCCATTCCATTCCATTCCATTCTGTTCTACTCGGGTTGATTTCATTCTATTCCATTCCATTCCATTCCCTTCCATTCCATTCCATTCAATTCCATTCGATTCCAATCCATTCCATTCCTTTAAATTCCATTCCATTCCATTCCATTCCATTCCATTCCATTCCATTCCATTCCATTCCATTCCATTCCGTTCTACTCGGGTTGATTCCATTCCATTCCATTCCATTCCATTCCATTCCATTCCATTCCAATCCATTCCATTCCAATCCATTCCATTCTACTCGGGTAGATTACATTCCATTACATTCCTTTCCAATCCATTCCATTCCATTCCATTCGATTCCATTCGATTCCATTCCATTCCATTCCATTAAATTCCATTCCATTCCATTCCATTCCATTCCATTCCATTCCATTCCATTCCATTCCATTCCATTCCATTCCATTCCATTCTACTCGGGTTGATTCCATTCCATTCCATTCCATTCCATTCCATTCCATTCAATTCCATTCCATTCCATTCCATTCCATTCCATTGCATTCCAATCCATTCCATTCTACTCGGGTTGATTTGATTCCATTCCATTCCATTCCATTCCATTTCATTCCATTCCATTCGATTCCATTCCATTCCAATCCATTCCATTCCATTCCATTCCATTTCATTCCATTCCATTCCATTCCATTCCATTCGATTCCATTCCATTCCATTCCGTTCCATTCCTTTCTATTCGATTCCATTCCATTCCATTCCATTCCATTCCATTCCATTCCATTCCATTCCATTCCATTCTACTCGGGTTCATTCCATTCCATTCCATTCCATTGCATTCTATTCCATTGAATTCCCTTCCTTTCTATTGCATTCCATTCCATTCCATTCCATTCCGTTCTACTCGGGTTGATTCCATTCCATTCCATTCCATTCCTTTCCATTCCATTCCATTCCATTCCATTCCATTCCATTCCATTCCATTCCATTCCATTCCATTCGATTCCATTCCATTCCATTCCATTCCATTCCAATCCATTCCATTCTACTCGGGTTCATTCCATTCCATTCCATTCCATTCCATTCCATTCCATTCCATTCCATTCGGTTCCATTCGGTTCCATTCGATTACATTCCATTTCAATCCATTCCATTCCATTCCATTAAATTTTATTCCATTCCATTCCATTCCATTCCTTTCCTTTCCATTCCATTCCATTCCATTCCATTACGTTCTACTCGGGTTGATTTCATTCCATTCCATTCCATTCCATTCCATTCCATTCCATTCCATTCCATTCCACTCGATTCCATTTCAATCCATTCCATGCTACTCGGGTTGATTCCATTCCATTCCATTTGATTCCATTCCATTCCATTCCATTCCATTCCATTCCATTCCATTCCATTCTGTTCTACTAGGGTTGATTTCATTCTATTCCATTCCATTCCATTCCCTTCCATTCCATTCCATTCAATTCCATTCGATTCTAATCCATTCCATTCCTTTAAATTCCATTCCATTCCATTCCATTCCATTCCATTCCATTCCATTCCATTCCATTCCATTCCATTCCATTCCATTCCATTCCGTTCTACTCGGGTTGATTCCATTCCATTCCATTCCATTCCATTCCATTCCATTCCATTCCATTCCATTCCATTCCAATCCATTCCATTCCAATCCATTCCATTCTACTCGGGTAGATTCCATTCCATTACATTCCTTTCCAATCCATTCCATTCCATTCCATTCGATTCCATTCGATTCCATTCCATTCCATTCCATTAAATTCCATTCCATTCCATTCCATTCCATTCCATTCCATTCCATTCCATTCCATTCCATTCCATTCCATTCTACTCGGGTTGATTCCATTCCATTCCATTCCATTCCATTCCATTCAATTCCATTCCATTCCATTCCATTCCATTCCATTGCATTCCAATCCATTCCATTCTACTCGGGTTGATTTGATTCCATTCCATTCCATTCCATTCCATTTCATTCCATTCCATTCGATTCCATTCCATTCCAATCCATTCCATTCCATTCCATTCCATTTCATTCCATTCCATTCCATTCCATTCCATTCGATTCCATTCCATTCCATTCCGTTCCATTCCTTTCTATTCGATTCCATTCCATTCCATTCCATTCCATTCCATTCCATTCCATTCCATTCCATTCCATTCCATTCCATTCTACTCGGGTTCATTCCATTCCATTCCATTCCATTGCATTCTATTCCATTGAATTCCCTTCCTTTCTATTCCATTCCATTCCATTCCATTCCATTCCGTTCTACTCGGGTTGATTCCATTCCATTCCATTCCATTCCTTTCCATTCCATTCCATTCCATTCCATTCCATTCCATTCCATTCCATTCCATTCCATTCCATTCCATTCCAATCCATTCCATTCTACTCGGGTTCATTCCATTCCATTCCATTCCATTCCATTCCATTCCATTCCATACGGTTCCATTCGGTTCCATTCGATTACATTCCATTTCAATCCATTCCATTCCATTCCGTTCCGTTCCGTTCCGTTCCGTTTCGTTCGTTCCGTTCTATTCGGGTTGATTCCATTCTATTCCACTCCATTCCATTCGATTCCATTGGTTTCCATTCGATTCCATTCCATTCCATTCCATTCTATTCTATTGAATTCCATTCCATTCCATTCCATTCCATTGTATTCCAATCCATTCCTTTCTACTCGGATTGATTCCATTCCATTCCATTCCGTTCCACTCCATTCCATTCCTTTCCATTCCATTCCATTTCATTGCATTTCAATCCATTCCATTCTACTCGGGTTGATTCCATTCCATTCCATTCCATTCCATTCCATTCCATTCCATTCCATTCCAATCCATTCCATTCTACTCGGGTTGATTCCATTCCATTCCTTTCCATTCCATTCCATTCCATTCCATTCCATTCCATTCCATTCCGTTCCGTTCCGTTCCGTTCCGTTCCATTCCATTCCATTCCATTCCATTCCATTCCATTCCGTTCTACTCGGGTTGATTCCATTCCATTCCATTCCATTCCATTCCATTCCATTCGATTCCATTCCAATCCATTCCATTCCAATCCATTCCATTCTAATCGGGTAGATTCCATTCCATTCCATTCCATTCCATTCCATTGCATTCCATTCCATTCCATTCCATTCCAATCCATTCCATTCTACTCGGGTTGATTCCATTCCATTCCATTCCATTCCATTCCATTCCATTCCATTCCATTCCATTCTATACCATTCCATTCCATTCGATTCCATTCGTTTCCATTCGAATCAATTCCATTCCATTCCATTAAATTCCATTCCATTCCATTCCATTCCATTCCATTCCATTCCATTCCATTCCATTCCATTCCATTCCGTTCTACTCGGGTTGATTCCATTCCATTCCATTCCATTCCATTCCATTCCATTCCATTCCATTCCATTCCATTCCATTCCATTCCATTCCATTCCATTCCATTCGATTCCATTCCATTCCATTCCATTAAATTCCATTCCATTCCATTCCATTCCATTCCATTCCATTCCATTCCATTCCATTCCATTCCGTTCTACTCGGGTTGATTCCATTCCATTCCATTCCATTCCATTCCATTCCATTCCATTCCATTCAATTCCATTCCATTCCATTCCGTTCCATTCCAATCCACTCCATTCTACTCGGGTTGATTCCTTTCCATTCCATTCCATTCCATTCCATTCCAATCCATTCCATTCTACTCGGGTTGATTCCATTCCATTCCATTCCATTCCATTCCATTCCGTTCCATTCCAATCCATTCCATTCTACTCGGGTTGATTCCATTCCATTCCATTCCATTCCATTCCATTCCATTCCATTCCATTCCAATCCATTCCATTCTACTCGGGTTGATTCCATTCCATTCCATTCCATTCCATTCCATTCCATTCCATTCAATTCCATTCCATTCCATTCCTTTCCATTCCATTCTATACCATTCCATTCCATTCGATTCCATTCGTTTCCATTCGATTCCATTCCATTCCATTCCATTAAATTCCATTCCATTCCATTCCATTCCATTCCATTCCATTCCATTCCATTCCATTCCATTCCGTTCTACTCGGGTTGATTCCATTCCATTCCATTCCATTCCATTCCGTTCCATTCCATTCCATTCCATTCGATTCCATTCAATTCCATTCCATTCCATTCCATTCCAATCCTGTCCATTCTACTCGGGTTGATTTGATTCCATTCCATTCCATTCCATTCCATTCCATTCCATTCCATTCCATTCCATTCCATTCCGTTCCATTCCATTCCATTCGATTCCATTCCATTCCATTCCAATCCATTCCATTCAACTCGGGTTGATTTGATTCCATTCCATTCCATTCCATTCCATTCCATTCCATTCGATTCCATTCGATTCCATTCCATTCCATTCCATTAAATTCCATTCCATTCCATTCCATTCCATTCCATTCCATTCCATTCCATTCCATTCCATACCGTTCTACTCGGGTTGATTCCATTCCTTTCCATTCCATTCCATTCCATTCCATTCCATTCCATTCCATTCCATTCCATTCCATTCAATTCCATTCCATTCCATTCCGTTCCATTCCAATCCACTCCATTCTACTCGGGTTGATTCCATTCCATTCCATTCCATTCCATTCCATTCCATTCCAATCCATTCCATTCTACTCGGGTTGATTCCATTCCATTCCATTCCATTCCATTCCATTCCATTCCATTCCGTTCCATTCCAATCCATTCCATTCTACTCGGGTTGATTCCATTCCATTCCATTCCATTCCATTCCATTCCATTCCATTCCATTCCAATCCATTCCATTCTACTCGGGTTGATTCCATTCCATTCCATTCCATTCCATTCCATTCCATTCCATTCCATTCCATTCCATTCCATTCCAATCCATTCCATTCAACTCGGGTTGATTCCATTCAATTCCATTCCCTTCCATTCCATTCCATTAAATTTTATTCCATTCCATTCCATTCCATTCCTTTCCATTCCATTCCATTCCATTACGTTCTACTCGGGTTTATTTCATTCCATTCCATTCCATTCCATTCCATTCCATTCCATTCCATTCCATTCCATTCCATTCCATTCCATTCCATTCCATTCCTTGCGATTCCATACAATTCCATTCCATTCCATTCCATTCCAATCCATTCCGTTCTACTCGGGTTGATTCCATTCCATCCCATTCCATTCCATTCCATTCCATTCCATTTCAATCCATTCCATTCTCCTCGGGTTGATTCCATTCCATTCCATTCCATTCCATTCCATTCCAGTCCATTCCAATCCATTCCATTCTACTCGGGTTGATTCCATTCCATTCCATTCCATTCCATTCCATTCCATTCCATTCCATTCCATTCCATTCCTTTCGATTCCATTCCATTCCATTCCATTCCATTCCATTCCATTCCATTCCATTCCATTCCATTCCATTCTATTGCATTCCATTCCATTCCATTCCATTCTGTTCTACTCGGGTTGATTCCAATCTATTCCATTCCATTCCATTCCGTTACATTCCATTCCATTCCATTCCATTCCATTCCGTTCCATTCCATTCCATTCCATTCCTTTCCAGTCCATTCCAATCCATTCCATTCTACTCGGGTTGATTCCATTCCATTCCATTCCATTCCATTCCATTCCATTCCATTCCATTCCAATCCATTCCATTCTACTTGTGTTGATTCCATTCCATTCCATTCCATTCCATTCCATTCCATTCCATTCCCTTCGGTTCCATTCCATTCCATTCCATTCCATTCCATTCCATTAAATTTTATTCCATTCCATTCCATTCCATTCCATTCCTTTCCTTTCCATTCCATTCCATTCCATTCCATTACGTTCTACTCGGGTCGATTTCATTCCATTCCATTCCATTCCATTCCATTCCATTCCATTCCATTCCACTCGATTCCATTCCATTCCATTCCATTCGATTCCATTCCATTCCATTCCATTCCAATCCATTCCGTTCTACTCGGGTTGATTCCATTCCATTCCATTCCATTCAATTCGATTCCATTCCATTCCATTTCAATCCATTCCATTCTACTCGGGTTGATTCCATTCCATTCCATTCCATTCCATTCCATTCCATTCCATTCCATTCCATTCCAATCCATTCCATTCTACTCG
The DNA here is from genome assembly GCF_029281585.2 of Gorilla gorilla gorilla. Classification (NCBI taxonomy): domain Eukaryota; kingdom Metazoa; phylum Chordata; class Mammalia; order Primates; family Hominidae; genus Gorilla; species Gorilla gorilla. Next base: position 21,422,192 of record NC_073241.2, read on the forward strand.
GGTTGATTCCATTCCATTCCATTCCATTCCATTCCATTCCATTCCATTCCATTCCATTCCAATCCAATCCATTCCATTCAACTCGGGTTGATTCCATTCAATTCCATTCCATTCCATTCCATTCCATTAAATTTTATTCCATTCCATTCCATTCCATTCCTTTCCATTCCATTCCATTCCATTCCATTCCATTACGTTCTACTCGGGTTGATTTCATTCCATTCCATTCCATTCCATTCCATTCCATTCCATTCCATTCCATTCCATTCCATTCCTTTCGATTCCATACGATTCCATTCCATTCCATTCCATTCCAATCCATTCCGTTCTACTCGGGTTGATTCCATTCCATTCCATTCCATTCCATTCGATTCCATTCCATTCCATTTCAATCCATCCCATTCTACTCGGGTTGATTCCATTCCATTCCATTCCATTCCATTCCATTCCATTCCATTCCATTCCTTTCCAGTCCATTCCTATCCATTCCATTCTACCCGGGTTGATTCCATTCCGTTCCATTCCATTCCATTCCATTCCATTCCATTCCATTCCTTTCGATTCCATTCCATTCCATTCCATTCAATTCCATTCCATTCCATTCCATTCCATTCCATTCTATTGCATTCCATTCCATTCCATTCCATTCCGTTCCATTCCATTCCATTCCATTCCAGTCCATTCCAATCCATTCCATTCTACTCGAGTTGATTCCATTCCATTCCATTCCATTCCATTCCATTCCATTCCATTCCATTCCATTCCATTCCATTCCATTCTACTCGGGTTGATTCCATTCCATTCCATTCCATTCCATTCCATTCCATTCCATTCCATTCCATTCGATTCCATTCCATTCCATTCCATTCCATTCCATTCCATTAAATTTTATTCCATTCCATTCCATTCCATTCCTTTCCTTTCCATTCCATTCCATTCCATTCCATTCCATTCCATTCGATTCCATTCCATTCCATTCCATTCCAATCCATTCCGTTCTACTCGGGTTGATTCCATTCCATTCAATTCCATTCCATTCCATTCCATTCCATTCCATTCCATTCCATTCCATTCCATTCCATTCGATTCCATTCGATTCCATTCCATTCCATTCCTTTAAATTCCCTTCCATTCCATTCCATTCCATTAAATTCCATTGCATTCCATTCCATTCCATTCCATTCCGTTCTACTCGGGTTGATTCCATTCCATTCTATTACATTCCATTCCATTCCATTCCATTCCATTCCATTCCATTCGATTCCATTCGATTCCATTCCATTCCATTCCATTCCATTCCATTCCATTCCATTCCATTCCATTCCATTCGATTCCATTCCATTCCATTCCATTCCGATCCATTCCATTCTACTCGGGTTGATTCCATTCCATTCCATTCCATTCCATTCCATTCCATTCCATTCCATTCCATTCCATTCCATTCCATTCCATTCCATTCAATTCCATTCCATTCCATTCCATTTGATTCCATTCCATTCCATTCCAATCCATTCCATTCTACTCGGGTTGATTTGATTCCATTCCATTCCATTCCATTCCATTCCATTCCATTCCAGTCCAGTCCAGTCCATTCCAATCCATTCCATTCTACTCGGGTTGATTCCATTCCATTCCATTCCATTCCATTCCATTCCATTCCATTCCATTCCAATCCATTCCATTCTACTCGGGTTGATTCCATTCCATTCCATTCCATTCTATTCCACTCCATTCCATTTCATTCCATTCCATTCCATTCCATTCCATTCCATTCCATTCCATTCCATTCCATTCCATTCCAATCCATTCCATTCTACTCGGGTTGATTTGATTCCATTCCATTCCATTCCATTCCATTCCATTCCATTCCATTCCATTCCATTCCAGTCCATTCCAATCCATTCCATTCTACTCGGCTTGATTTGATTCCATTCCATTCCATTCCATTCCATTCCAGTCCATTCCAATCCATTCCATTCTTCTCGGGTTGATTCCATTCCATTCCATTCCATTCCATTCCATTCCATTCCGTTCTACTCTGGTTGAATTCATTCCTTTCCATTGCATTCCATTCCATTCCATTCCATTCTATGCCATTCGATTCCATTCCATTCCATTTCAATCCATTCCGTTCTACTCGGGTTGATTCCATTCCATTCCATTCCATTGCATTCCATTCCATTCCAGTCCATTCCAATCCATTCCATTCTACTCGGGTTGATTCCATTCGATTCCATTCCATTCCATTGGATTCCATTCCATTCCATTCCATTCCATTCCGTTCCATTCGATTCGATTCCATTCCATTCCAATCCATTCCATTCCATTCCATTCCATTCCATTCCATTCCTTCCCATTCCATTGGATTCCATTCCATTCCATTCCATTCCATTCCATTCCATTCCATTCCATTCCTTTCCATTCCATTCCATTCCATTCCGTTCTACTCGGGTTGATTCCATTCTATTCCATTCCATTCCATTCGATTCCATTCCATTCCATTCCAATCCAATCCATTCCATTCCATTCCATTCCGTTCAATTCCATTCCATTCCATTCCAATCCAATCCATTCCATTCTACTCGGGTTGATTCCATTCCATTCCATTCCATTCCATTCCATTCCATTCCATTCCATTCCATTCCGTTCCATTCCAATCCATTCCATTCTAGTCGGGTTGATTCCATTCCATTCCATTCCATTCCATTCCATTCCATTCCAATCCGTTCCATTCTACTCGGGTTGATTCCATTCCATTCAATTCCATTGCATTCCATTCCATTCCATTCCATTCCATTAAATTTTATTCCATTCCATTCCATTCCATTCCTTTCCATTCCATTCAATTCCATTACGTTCTACTCGGGTTGATTTCATTCCATTCCATTCCATTCCATTCCATTCCATTCCATTCCATTCCATTCCATTCCATTCCTTTCGATTCCATACGATTCCATTCCATTCCATTCCATTCCAATCCATTCCGTTCTACTCGGGTTGATTCCATTCCATTCCATTCCATTCCATTCCATTCCATTCCATTTCAATCCATTCCATTCTACTTGGGTTGATTCCATTCCATTCCATTCCATTCCATTCCATTCCATTCCATTCCATTCCATTCCATTACTTTCCTTTCCATTCCATTCCATTCCATTCCATTACGTTCTACTCGGGTTGATTTCATTCCATGCCATTCCATTCCATTCCAATCCAATCCATTCCGTTCTACTCGGGTTGATTCCATTCCATTCCATTCCATTCCATTCCATTCGATTCCATTCCATTCCATTTCAATCCATTCCATTCTACTCGGGTTGATTCCATTCCATTCCATTCCATTCCATTCCATTCCATTCCATTCCATTCAATTCCATTCAATTCCATTCCATTCCATTCCAATCCATTCCATTCTACTCGGGTTCATTCCATTCCATTCCATTCCATTCCATTCCATTCCATTCCATTCGGTTCCATTCGGTTCCATTCGATTACATTCCATTTCAATCCATTCCATTCCATTCCGTTTCGTTCCTTTCCGTTTCGTTCGTTCCGTTCTATTCGGGTTGATTCCATTCTATTCCCCTCCATTCCATTCGATTCCATTGGTTTCCATTCGATTCCATTCCATTCCATTCCATTCTATTCTATTGAATTCCATTCCATTCCATTCCATTCCATTGTATTCCAATCCATTCCTTTCTTCTCGGGTTGATTCCATTCCAATCCATTCCGTTCCACTCCATTCCATTCCTTTCCATTCCATTCAATTCCATTACGTTCTACTCGGGTTGATTTCATTCCATTCCATTCCATTCCATTCCATTCCATTCCATTCCATTCCATTCCATTCCATTCCATTCCTTTCGATTCCATACGATTCCATTCCATTCCATTCCATTCCAATCCATTCCGTTCTACTCGGGTTGATTCCATTCCATTCCATTCCATTCCATTCCATTTCAATCCATTCCATTCTACTTGGGTTGATTCCATTCCATTCCATTCCATTCCATTCCATTCCATTCCATTCCATTCCATTCCATTACTTTCCTTTCCATTCCATTCCATTCCATTCCATTACGTTCTACTCGGGTTGATTTCATTCCATGCCATTCCATTCCATTCCAATCCAATCCATTCCGTTCTACTCGGGTTGATTCCATTCCATTCCATTCCATTCCATTCCATTCGATTCCATTCCATTCCATTTCAATCCATTCCATTCTACTCGGGTTGATTCCATTCCATTCCATTCCATTCCATTCCATTCCATTCAATTCCATTCAATTCCATTCCATTCCATTCCAATCCATTCCATTCTACTCGGGTTCATTCCATTCCATTCCATTCCATTCCATTCCATTCCATTCCATTCCATTCGGTTCCATTCGGTTCCATTCGATTACATTCCATTTCAATCCATTCCATTCCATTCCGTTTCGTTCCTTTCCGTTTCGTTCGTTCCGTTCTATTCGGGTTGATTCCATTCTATTCCCCTCCATTCCATTCGATTCCATTGGTTTCCATTCGATTCCATTCCATTCCATTCCATTCTATTCTATTGAATTCCATTCCATTCCATTCCATTCCATTGTATTCCAATCCATTCCTTTCTTCTCGGGTTGATTCCATTCCAATCCATTCCGTTCCACTCCATTCCATTCCTTTCCATTCCATTCCATTTCATTGCATTTCAATCCATTCCATTCTACTCGGGTTGATTCCATTCCATTCCATTCCATTCCATTCCATTCCATTCCACTCCATTCCAATCCATTCCATTCTACTCGGGTTGATTCCATTCCATTCCTTTCCATTCCATTCCATTCCATTCCATTCCATTCCGTTCCGTTCCGTTCCATTGCATTCCATTCCATTCCATTCCATTCCATTCCATTCCATTCCATTCCATTCCTTTCTACTCGGGTTGATTCCATTGCATTCCATTCCATTCCATTCCATTCCATTCCATTCCATTCCATTCGATTCCATTCAATTCCATTCCATTCCATTCCATTCCAATCCTGTCCATTCTACTCGGGTTGATTTGATTCCATTCCATTCCATTCCATTCCATTCCATTCCATTCCATTCCATTCCATTCCGTTCCATTCCATTCCATTCGATTCCATTCCATTCCATTCCAATCCATTCCATTCAACTCGGGTTGATTTGATTCCATTCCATTCCATTCCATTCCATTCCTTTCCATTCGATTCCATTCGATTCCATTCCATTCCATTCCATTAAATTCCATTCCATTCCATTCCATTCCATTCCATTCCATTCCATTCCATTCCATTCCATACCGTTCTACTCGGGTTGATTCCATTCCATTCCATTCCATTCCATTCCATTCCATTCCATTCCATTCCATTCCATTCCATTCAATTCCATTGCATTCCATTCCGTTCCATTCCAATCCACTCCATTTTACTCGGGTTGATTCCATTCCATTCCATTCCATTCCATTCCATTCCAATCCATTCCATTCTACTCGGGTTGATTCCATTCAATTCCATTCCATTCCATTACATTCCATTCCATTCCGTTCCATTCCAATCCATTCCATTCTACTCGGGTTGATTCCATTCCATTCCATTCCATTCCATTCCACTCCATTCCATTCCATTCCAATCCATTCCATTCTACTCGGGTTGATTCCATTCCATTCCATTCCATTCCATTCCATTCCATTCCATTCCATTCCATTCCATTCCAATCCATTCCATTCAACTCGGGTTGATTCCATTCAATTCCATTCCATTCCATTCCATTCCATTAAATTTTATTCCATTCCATTCCATTCCATTCCTTTCCATTCCATTCCATTCCATTACGTTCTACTCGGGTTTATTTCATTCCATTCCATTCCATTCCATTCCATTCCATTCCATTCCATTCCATTCCATTCCATTCTACTGCATTCGATTCCATTCCATTCCATTCTGTTCTACTCGGGTTGATTGCAATCTATTCCATTCCATTCCATTCCGTTACATTCCATTCCATTCCATTCCATTCCATTCCGTTCAATTCCATTCCATTCCATTCCATTCCAGTCCATTCCAATCCATTCCATTCTACTCGGGTTGATTCCATTCCATTCCATTCCATTCCATTCCATTCCATTCCATTCCATTCCATTCCAATCCATTCCATTCTACTTGTGTTGATTCCATTCCATTCCATTCCATTCCATTCCATTCCATTCCATTCCCTTCGGTTCCATTCCATTCCATTCCATTCCATTCTATTCCATTAAATTTTATTCCATTCCATTCCATTCCATTCCATTCCTTTCTTTCCATTCCATTCCATTCCATTCCATTACGTTCTACTCGGGTTGATTTCATTCCATTCCATTCCATTCCATTCCATTCCATTCCATTCCATTCCACTCGATTCCATTCCATTACATTCCATTCGATTCCATTCCATTCCATTCCATTCCAATCCATTCCGTTCTACTCGGGTTGATTCCATTCCATTCCATTCCATTCCATTCGATTCCATTCCATTCCATTTCAATCCATTCCATTCTACTCGGGTTGATTCCATTCCATTCCATTCCATTCCATTCCATTCCATTCCATTCCAATCCATTCCATTCTACTCGGGTTGATTCCATTCCATTCCATTCCATTCCATTCCATTCCATTCCGTTCCATTCCATTCCATTCCATTCCATTCCAATCCAATCCATTCCATTCAACTCGGGTTGATTCCATTCAATTCCATTCCATTCCATTCCATTCCATTAAATTTTATTCCATTCCATTCCATTCCATTCCTTTCCATTCCATTCCATTCTATTCCATTCCATTACGTTCTACTCGGGTTGATTTCATTCCATTCCATTCCATTCCATTCCATTCCATTCCATTCCATTCCATTCCTTTCGATTCCGTACGATTCCATTCCATTCCATTCCATTCCAATCCATTCCGTTCTACTCGGGTTGATTCCATTCCATTCCATTCCATTCCATTCGATTCCATTCCATTCCATTTCAATCCATTCCATTCTACTCGGGTTGATTCCATTCCTTTCCATTCCATTCCATTCCATTCAATTCCATTCCGTTCTACTCGGGTTGATTCCATTCCATTCCATTCCATTCCATTCGATTCCATTCCATTCCATTTCAATCCATTCCATTCTACTCGGGTTGATTCCATTCCATTCCATTCCATTCCATTCCATTCCATTCCATTCCATTCCATTCAATTCCATTCAATTCCATTCCATTCCATTCCAATCCATTCCATTCTACTCGGGTTCATTCCATTCCATTCCATTCCATTCCATTCCATTCCATTCCATTCCATTCCATTCCATTCGGTTCCATTCGGTTCCATTCGATTACATTCCATTTCAATCCATTCCATTCCATTCCGTTCCGTTCCTTTCCGTTTCGTTCGTTCCGTTCTATTCGGGTTGATTCCATTCTATTCCCCTCCATTCCATTCGATTCCATTTGTTTCCATTCGATTCCATTCCATTCCATTCCATTCTATTCTATTGAATTCCATTCCATTCCATTCCATTCCATTGTATTCCAATCCATTCCTTTCTTGTCGGGTTGATTCCATTCCATTCCATTCCGTTCCATTAAATTTTATTCCATTCCATTCCATTCCATTCCTTTCCATTCCATTCCATTCCATTCCATTCCATTCCATTCCAGTCCATTCCATTCCATTCCATTCCATTCCATTCCATTCCATTCCATTCCATTCGATTCCATTCCATTCCATTCCATTCCAATCCATTCCATTCTACTCGGGTTGATTCCATTCCATTCCATTCCATTCCATTCCATTCCATTCCATTCCATTCCATTCCATTCCATTCAATTCCATTCCATTCCATTCCATTTGATTCCATTCCATTCCATTCCAATCCATTCCATTCTACTCGGGTTGATTTGATTCCATTCCATTCCATTCCATTCCATTCCAGTCCAGTCCAGTCCATTCCAATCCATTCCATTCTACTCGGGTTGATTCCATTCCATTCCATTCCATTCCATTCCATTCCATTCCATTCCATTCCAATCCATTCCATTCTACTCGGGTTGATTCCATTCCATTCCATTCCATTCTATTCCACTCCATTCCATTTCATTCCATTCCATTCCATTCCATTCCATTCCATTCCATTCCATTCCAATCCATTCCATTCTACTCGGGTTGATTTGATTCCATTCCATTCCATTCCATTCCATTCCATTCCATTCCATTCTATTCCATTCCATTCCATTCCAGTCCATTCCAATCCATTCCATTCTACTCGGCTTGATTTGATTCCATTCCATTCCATTCCATTCCATTCCATTCCAGTCCATTCCAATCCATTCCATTCTTCTCGGGTTGATTCCATTCCATTCCATTCCATTCCATTCCATTCCATTCCATTCTACTCTGGTTGAATTCATTCCTTTCCATTGCATTCCATTCCATTCCATTCCATTCTATGCCATTCGATTCCATTCCATTCCATTTCAATCCATTCCGTTCTACTCGGGTTGATTCCATTCCATTCCATTCCATTCCATTCCATTCCATTCCAGTCCATTCCAATCCATTCCATTCTACTCGGGTTGATTCCATTCGATTCCATTCCATTCCATTGGATTCCATTCCATTCCATTCCATTCCATTCCGTTCCATTCGATTCGATTCCATTCCATTCCAATCCATTCCATTCCATTCCATTCCATTCCATTCCATTCCTTCCCATTCCATTGGATTCCATTCCATTCCATTCCATTCCATTCCATTCCATTCCTTTCCATTCCATTCCATTCCATTCCGTTCTACTCGGGTTGATTCCATTCTATTCCATTCCATTCCATTCGATTCCATTCCATTCCATTCCAATCCAATCCGTTCCATTCCATTCCATTCCGTTCGATTCCATTCCATTCCATTCCAATCCAATCCATTCCATTCTACTCGGGTTGATTCCATTCCATTCCATTCCATTCCATTCCATTCCATTCCATTCCATTCCGTTCCATTCCAATCCATTCCATTCTAGTCGGGTTGATTCCATTCCATTCCATTCCATTCCATTCCATTCCATTCCAATCCATTCCATTCTACTCGGGTTGATTCCATTCCATTCCATTCCATTCCATTCCATTCCATTCCATTCCATTCCATTCCAATCCATTCTTTCTACTCGGGTTGATTCCATTCCATTCAATTCCATTGCATTCCATTCCATTCCATTCCATTCCATTAAATTTTATTCCATTCCATTCCATTCCATTCCTTTCCATTCCATTCAATTCCATTACGTTCTACTCGGGTTGATTTCATTCCATTCCATTCCATTCCATTCCATTCCATTCCATTCCATTCCATTCCATTCCTTTCGATTCCATACGATTCCATTCCATTCCATTCCATTCCAATCCATTCCGTTCTACTCGGGTTGATTCCATTCCATTCCATTCCATTCCATTCCATTCCATTCCATTTCAATCCATTCCATTCTACTTGGGTTGATTCCATTCCATTCCATTCCATTCCATTCCATTCCATTCCATTCCATTCCATTCCATTACTTTCCTTTCCATTCCATTCCATTCCATTCCATTACGTTCTACTCGGGTTGATTTCATTCCATGCCATTCCATTCCATTCCAATCCAATCCATTCCGTTCTACTCGGGTTGATTCCATTCCATTCCATTCCATTCCATTCCATTCGATTCCATTCCATTCCATTTCAATCCATTCCATTCTACTCGGGTTGATTCCATTCCATTCCATTCCATTCCATTCCATTCCATTCCATTCCATTCCATTCCATTCCATTCCATTCCATTCAATTCCATTCCATTCCATTCCAATCCATTCCATTCTACTCGGGTTCATTCCATTCCATTCCATTCCATTCCATTCCATTCCATTCCATTCCATTCGGTTCCATTCGGTTCCATTCGATTACATTCCATTTCAATCCATTCCATTCCATTCCGTTTCGTTCCTTTCCGTTTCGTTCGTTCCGTTCTATTCGGGTTGATTCCATTCTATTCCCCTCCATTCCATTCGATTCCATTGGTTTCCATTCGATTCCATTCCATTCCATTCCATTCTATTCTATTGAATTCCATTCCATTCCATTCCATTCCATTGTATTCCAATCCATTCCTTTCTTCTCGGGTTGATTCCATTCCAATCCATTCCGTTCCACTCCATTCCATTCCTTTCCATTCCATTCCATTTCATTGCATTTCAATCCATTCCATTCTACTCGGGTTGATTCCATTCCATTCCATTCCATTCCATTCCAGTCCACTCCATTCCAATCCATTCCATTCTACTCGGGTTGATTCCATTCCATTCCTTTCCATTCCATTCCATTCCATTCCATTCCATTCCGTTCCGTTCCGTTCCGTTGCATTCCATTCCATTCCATTCCATTCCATTCCATTCCATTCCATTCCTTTCTACTCGGGTTGATTCCATTGCATTCCATTCCATTCCATTCCATTCCATTCCATTCCATTCCATTCGATTCCATTCAATTCCATTCCATTCCATTCCATTCCAATCCTGTCCATTCTACTCGGGTTGATTTGATTCCATTCCATTCCATTCCATTCCATTCCATTCCATTCCATTCCATTCCATTCCGTTCCATTCCATTCCATTCGATTCCATTCCATTCCATTCCAATCCATTCCATTCAACTCGGGTTGATTTGATTCCATTCCATTCCATTCCATTCCATTCCATTCCATTCGATTCCATTCGATTCCATTCCATTCCATTCCATTAAATTCCATTCCATTCCATTCCATTCCATTCCATTCCATTCCATTCCATTCCATTCCATTCCATACCGTTCTACTCGGGTTGATTCCATTCCATTCCATTCCATTCCATTCCATTCCATTCCATTCCATTCCATTCCATTCCATTCCATTCAATTCCATTGCATTCCATTCCGTTCCATTCCAATCCACTCCATTCTACTCGGGTTGATTCCATTCCATTCCATTCCATTCCATTCCATTCCAATCCATTCCATTCTACTCGGGTTGATTCCATTCCATTCCATTCCATTCCATTCCATTCCATTCCATTCCGTTCCATTCCAATCCATTCCATTCTACTCGGGTTGATTCCATTCCATTCCATTCCATTCCATTCCACTCCATTCCATTCCATTCCAATCCATTCCATTCTACTCGGGTTGATTCCATTCCATTCCATTCCATTCCATTCCATTCCATTCCATTCCAATCCATTCCATTCAACTCGGGTTGATTCCATTCAATTCCATTCCATTCCATTCCATTCCATTAAATTTTATTCCATTCCATTCCATTCCATTCCTTTCCATTCCATTCCATTCCATTACGTTCTACTCGGGTTTATTTCATTCCTTTCCATTCCATTCCATTCCATTCCATTCCATTCCATTCCATTCCATTCCATTCCATTCTACTGCATTCCATTCCATTCCATTCCATTCTGTTCTACTCGGGTTGATTGCAATCTATTCCATTCCATTCCATTCCGTTACATTCCATTCCATTCCATTCCATTCCATTCCGTTCCATTCCATTCCATTCCATTCCATTCCAGTCCATTCCAATCCATTCCATTCTACTCGGGTTGATTCCATTCCATTCCATTCCATTCCATTCCATTCCATTCCATTCCATTCCATTCCATTCCATTCCAATCCATTCCATTCTACTTGTGTTGATTCCATTCCATTCCATTCCATTCCATTCCATTCCATTCCATTCCCTTCGGTTCCATTCCATTCCATTCCATTCCATTCCATTCCATTAAATTTTATTCCATTCCATTCAATTCCATTCCATTCCTTTCCTTTCCATTCCATTCCATTCCATTCCATTACGTTCTACTCGGGTTGATTTCATTCCATTCCATTCCATTCCATTCCATTCCATTCCATTCCATTCCACTCGATTCCATTCCATTCCATTCCATTCGATTCCATTCCATTCCATTCCATTCCAATCCATTCCGTTCTACTCGGGTTGATTCCATTCCATTCCATTCCATTCCATTCGATTCCATTCCATTCCATTTCAATCCATTCCATTCTACTCGGGTTGATTCCATTCCATTCCATTCCATTCCATTCCATTCCATTCCAATCCATTCCATTCTACTCGGGTTGATTCCATTCCATTCCATTCCATTCCATTCCATTCCATTCCATTCCATTCCATTCCATTCCATTCCAATCCAATCCATTCCATTCAACTCGGGTTGATTCCATTCAATTCCATTCCATTCCATTCCATTCCATTAAATTTTATTCCATTCCATTCCATTCCATTCCTTTCCATTCCATTCCATTCCATTCCATTCCATTACGTTCTACTCGGGTTGATTTCATTCCATTCCATTCCATTCCATTCCATTCCATTCCATTCCATTCCATTCCATTCCTTTCGATTCCGTACGATTCCATTCCATTCCATTCCATTCCAATCCATTCCGTTCTACTCGGGTTGATTCCATTCCATTCCATTCCATTCCATTCGATTCCATTCCATTCCATTTCAATCCATTCCATTCTACTCGGGTTGATTCCATTCCATTCCATTCCATTCCATTCCATTCCATTCCATTCCATTCCGTTCTACTCGGGTTGATTCCATTCCATTCCATTCCATTCCATTCGATTCCATTCCATTCCATTTCAATCCATTCCATTCTACTCGGGTTGATTCCATTCCATTCCATTCCATTCCATTCCATTCCATTCCATTCCATTCCATTCCATTCCATTCAATTCCATTCAATTCCATTCCATTCCATTCCAATCCATTCCATTCTACTCGGGTTCATTCCATTCCATTCCATTCCATTCCATTCCATTCCATTCCATTCCATTCCATTCGGTTCCATTCGGTTCCATTCGATTACATTCCATTTCAATCCATTCCATTCCATTCCGTTCCGTTCCTTTCCGTTTCGTTCGTTCCGTTCTATTCGGGTTGATTCCATTCTATTCCCCTCCATTCCATTCGATTCCATTGGTTTCCATTCGATTCCATTCCATTCCATTCCATTCTATTCTATTGAATTCCATTCCATTCCATTCCATTCCATTGTATTCCAATCCATTCCTTTCTTGTCGGGTTGATTCCATTCCATTCCATTCCGTTCCACTCCATTCCATTCCTTTCCATTCCATTCCATTTCATTGCATTTCAATCCATTCCATTCTACTCGGGTTGATTCCATTCCATTCTATTCCATTCCATTCCATTCCATTCCATTCCATTCCATTCCATTCCATTCCATTCCATTCGATTCCATTCTATTCCATTCCATTCCATTCCATTCCATTCCATTCCATTCCATACCATTCGATTCCATTCGATTCCATTCCATTCCATTCCATTCCAATCCATTCCATTCTACTCGGGTTGATTCCATTCCATTCCATTCCATTCCATTCCATTCCATTCCATTCCATTCCATTCCATTCCATTCCATTCCATTCCATTCCATTCCATTCCATTCCATTCCATTCAATTCCATTCCATTCCATTTGATTCCATTCCATTCCATTCCAATCCATTCCATTCTACTCGGGTTGATTTGATTCCATTCCATTCCATTCCATTCCATTCCAGTCCAGTCCAGTCCATTCCAATCCATTCCATTCTACTCGGGTTGATTCCATTCCATTCCATTCCATTCCATTCCATTCCATTCCATTCCATTCCAATCCATTCCCTTCTACTCGGGTTGATTCCATTCCATTCCATTCCATTCTATTCCACTCCATTCCATTTCATTCCATTCCATTCCATTCCATTCCATTCCATTCCATTCCATTCCAATCCATTCCATTCTACTCGGGTTGATTTGATTCCATTCCATTCCATTCCATTCCATTCCATTCCATTCCATTGCATTCCAGTCCATTCCAATCCATTCCATTCTACTCGGCTTGATTTGATTCCTTTCCATTCCATTCCATTCCATTCCAGTCCATTCCAATCCATTCCATTCTTCTCGGGTTGATTCCATTCCATTCCATTCCATTCCATTCCATTCCATTCCATTCCGTTCTACTCTGGTTGAATTCATTCCTTTCCATTGCATTCCATTCCATTCCATTCCATTCTATGCCATTCGATTCCATTCCATTCCATTCCATTCCATTCCAATCCATTCTGTTCTACTCGGGTTGATTCCATTCCATTCCATTCCATTCCATTCGATTCCATTCCATTCCATTTCAATCCATTCCATTCTACTCGGGTTGATTCCATTCCATTCCATTCCATTCCATTCCATTCCATTCCATTCCATTCCATTCCATTCCATTCCTTTCCATTCCATTCAATTCCATTCCATTCCATTCCATTCCATTCCATTCCATTCCATTCCATTCCATTCGATTCCATTCCATTCCATTTCATTCCATTCCATTCCAGTCCATTCCATTCTACTCGGGTTGATTCCATTCCATTCCGTTCCATTCCATTCCATTCCATTCCAGTCCATTCCAATCCATTCCATTCTACTCGGGTTGATTCCATTCCATTCCATTCCATTACATTACATTCCATTCCAATCCATTCCATTCTACTCGGGTTGATTCCATTCCATTCCATTCCATTCCATTCCATTCCATTCCATTCCATTCCATTAAATTTTATTCCATTCCATTCCATTCCATTCCTTTCCTTTCCATTCCATTCCATTCCATTCCATTACGTTCTACTCGGGTTGATTTCATTCCATTCCATTCCATTCCATTCCATTCCATACCATTCCATTCGATTCCATTCCATTCCATTTCAATCCATTCCATTCTACTCTGGTTGATTCCATTCCATTCCATCTGATTCCATTCCATTCCATTCCATTCCATTCCATTCCATTCTGTTCTACTCGTGTTGATTTCATTCTATTCCATTCCATTCCATTCCCTTCCATTCCATTCCATTCAATTCCATTCGATTCCAATCCATTCCATTCCATTAAATTCCATTCCATTCCATTCCATTCCATTCCATTCCATTCCATTCCATTCCATTCCGTTCTACTCGGGTTGATTCCATTCCATTCCATTCCATTCAATTCCATTCCATTCGATTCCATTCCATTCCATTCCATTCCATTCCAATCCATTCCAATCCATTCCATTCTACTCGGGTTCATTCCATTCCATTCCATTCCATTCCATTCCATTCCATTCCATTCCATTCCATTCCATTCGGTTCCATTCGGTTCCATTCGATTCCATTCCATTTCAATCCATTCCATTCCATTCCGTTCCG
>NC_073241.2:21440000-21510000 GCF_029281585.2 Gorilla gorilla gorilla
CCATTCCATTCCATTCCAATCCATTCCGTTCTACTCGGGTTGATTCCATTCCATCCCATTCCATTCCATTCCATTCCATTCCATTTCAATCCATTCCATTCTCCTCAAGTTGATTCCATTCCATTCCATTCCATTCCATTCCATTCCATTCCATTCCATTCCATTCCATTCCATTCCAGTCCATTCCAATCCATTCCATTCTACTCGGGTTGATTCCATTCCATTCCATTCCATTCCATTCCATTCCATTCCATTCCATTCCATTCCATTCCATTCCTTTCGATTCCATTCCATTCCATTCCATTCCATTCCATTCCATTCCATTCCATTCCATTCCATTCCATTCCATTCTATTGCATTCCATTCCATTCCATTCCATTCTGTTCTACTCGGGTTGATTCCAATCTATTCCATTCCATTCCATTCCGTTACATTCCATTCCATTCCATTCCATTCCATTCCGTTCCATTCCATTCCATTCCATTCCAGTCCATTCCAATCCATTCCATTCTACTCGGGTTGATTCCATTCCATTCCATTCCATTCCATTCCATTCCATTCCAATCCATTCCATTCTACTTGTGTTGATTCCATTCCATTCCATTCCATTCCATTCCATTCCATTCCATTCGGTTCCATTCCATTCCATTCCATTCCACTCCATTCCATTAAATTTTATTCCATTCCATTCCATTCCATTCCTTTCCTTTCCATTCCATTCCATTCCATTCCATTACGTTGTACTCGGGTTGATTTCATTCCATTCCATTCCATTCCATTCCATTCCATTCCATTCCATTCCATTACATTCCATTCCACTCGATTCCATTCCATTCCATTCCATTCCATTCCATTCCATTCCATTCCATTCCAATCCATTCCGTTCTACTCGGGTTGATTCCATTCCATTCCATTCCATTCCATTCCATTCCATTCCATTCCATTCCATTTCAATCCATTCCATTCTACTCGGGTTGATTTCATTCCATTCCATTCCATTCCATTCCATTCCATTCCATTCCATTCCATTCCAATCCATTCCATTCTACTCGGGTTGATTCCATTCCATTCCATTCCATTCCATTCCATTCCTTTCCATTCCATTCCATTCCATTCCATTCCATTCCATTCCAATCCATTCCATTCAACTCGGGTTGATTCCATTCAATTGCATTCCATTCCATTCCATTCCATTAAATTTTATTCCATTCCATTCCATTCCATTCCTTTCCATTCCATTCCATTCCATTCCATTCCATTACGTTCTACTCGGGTTGATTTCATTCCATTCCATTCCATTCCATTCAATTCCATTCCATTCCATTCCATTCCTTTCGATTCCATACGATTCCATTCCATTCCATTCCATTCCAATCCATTCCGTTCTACTCGGGTTGATTCCATTCCATTACATTCCATTCCATTCCATTCTATACCATTCCATTCCATTCGATTCCATTCGATTCCATTCGATTCCATTCCATTCCATTCCATTAAATTCCATTCCATTCCATTCCATTCCATTCCATTCCATTCCATTCCATTCCATTCCATTCCATTCCATTCCGTTCTACTCGGGTTGATTCCATTCCATTACATTCCATTCCATTCCATTCTATACCATTCCATTCCATTCGATTCCATTCGATTCCATTCAATTCAATTCCATTCCATTCCATTCCAATCCAGTCCATTCTACTCGGGTTGATTTGATTCCATTCCATTCCATTCCATTCCATTCCATTCCATTCCATTCCTTTCCATTCCATTCCATTCCATTCCATTCCAATCGATTCCATTCCATTCCATTCCAATCCATTCCATTCAACTCGGGTTGATTTGATTCCATTCCATTCCATTCCATTCCATTCGATTCCATTCGATTCCATTCCATTCCATTCCATTAAATTCCATTTCATTCCATTCCAGTCCATTCCATTCCATTCCATTCCATTCCATTCCATTCCATTCCGTTCTACTCGGGTTGATTCCATTCCATTCCATTCCATTCCATTCCATTCCATTCCATTCCATTCCATTCCATTCGATTCCATTCAAATCCATTCCATTCCATTCCGTTCCATTCCAATCCATTCCATTCTACTCGGGTTTATTCCATTCCATTTCATTCCATTCCATTCCATTCCATTCCATTCCATTCCAATCCATTCCATTCTACTCGGGTTGATTCCATTCCATTCCATTCCATTCCATTCCATTCCATTCCATTCCGTTCCATTCCAATCCATTCCATTCTACTCGGGTTGATTCCATTCCATTCCATTCCATTCCATTCGATTCCATTCCGTTCCATTCCAATCCATTCCATTCTACTCGGGTTGATTCCATTCCATTCCATTCCATTCCATTCCATTCCATTCCATTCCGTTCCATTCCAATCCATTCCATTCTACTCGGGTTGATTCCATTCCATTCCATTCCATTCCATTCGATTCCATTCCGTTCCATTCCAATCCATTCCATTCTACTCGGGTTGATTCCATTCCATTCCATTCCATTCCATTCCATTCCATTCCATTCCATTCCATTCCAATCCATTCCATTCAACTCGGGTTGATTCCATTCCATTCCATTCCATTCCATTCCATTCCATTCCGTTCCATTCCAATCCATTCCATTCTACTCGGGTTGATTCCATTCCATTCCATTCCATTCCATTCCATTCCATTCCATTCCATTCCATTCCATTCCATTCCAATCCATTCCATTCTACTCGGGTTGATTCCATTCCATTCCATTCCATTCCATTCCATTCCATTCCATTCCATTCCATTCCATTAAATTTTATTCCATTCCATTCCATTCCATTCCATTACGTTCTACTCGTGTTGATTTCATTCCATTCCATTCCATTCCATTCAATTCCATTCCATTCCATTCCATTCCTTTCGATTCCATACGATTCCATTCCATTCCATTCCATTCCAACCCATTCCGTTCTACTCGGGTTGATTCCATTCCATTCCATTCCATTCCATTCGATTCCATTCCATTCCATTTCAATCCATTCCATTCTACTCGGGTTGATTCCAATCCATTCCATTCCATTCCATTCCATTCCATTCCATTCCATTCCATTCCATTCCATTCCATTCCATTCCAGTCCATTCCTATCCATTCCATTCTATTCGGGTTGATTCCATTCCGTTCCATTCCATTCCATTCCATTCCATTCCATTCCATTCCTTTCGATTCCATTCCATTCCATTCCATTCCATTCCATTCCATTCCATTCCATTCCATTCCATTCCATTCCATTCCATTCTATTGCATTCCATTCCATTCCATTCCATTCCGTTCTACTCGGGTTGATTCCAATCTATTCCATTCCATTCCATTCCGTTACATTCCATTCCATTCCATTCCATTCCATTCCGTTCCATTCCATTCCATTCCATTCCAGTCCATTCCAATCCATTCCATTCTACTCGGGTTGATTCCATTCCATTCCATTCCATTCCATTCCATTCCATTACATTGCATTCCATTCCAATCCATTCCATTCTACTCGGGTTGATTCCATTCCATTCCATTCCATTCCATTCCATTCCATTCCATTCCATTCCATTCCATTCCATTCGATTCCATTCCATTCCATTCCATTCCATTCCATTCCATTCCATTAAATTTTATTCCATTCCATTCCATTCCATTCCTTTCCTTTCCATTCCATTCCATTCCATTCCATTCCATTCCATTCCATTCCATTCCATTCCATTCCATTCCAATCCATTCCGTTCTACTCGGGTTGATTCCATTCCATTCCATTCCATTCCATTCCATTCCATTCCATTCCTTTCGATTCCATTCCATTCCATTCCATTCCATTCCATTCCATTCCATTCCATTCCATTCCATTCCATTCCATTCCATTCTATTGCATTCCATTCCATTCCATTCCATTCCGTTCTACTCGGGTTGATTCCAATCTATTCCATTCCATTCCATTCCGTTACATTCCATTCCATTCCATTCCATTCCATTCCGTTCCATTCCATTCCATTCCATTCCAGTCCATTCCAATCCATTCCATTCTACTCGGGTTGATTCCATTCCATTCCATTCCATTCCATTCCATTCCATTACATTCCATTCCAATCCATTCCATTCTACTCGGGTTGATTCCATTCCATTCCATTCCATTCCATTCCATTCCATTCCATTCCATTCCATTCCATTCCATTCCATTCGATTCCATTCCATTCCATTCCATTCCATTAAATTTTATTCCATTCCATTCCATTCCATTCCTTTCCTTTCCATTCCATTCCATTCCATTCCATTCCATTCCATTCCATTCCATTCGATTCCATTCCATTCCATTCCATTCCAATCCATTCCGTTCTACTCGGGTTGATTCCATTCCATTCCATTCCATTCCATTCCATTCCATTCCATTCCATTCCATTCGATTCCATTCGATTCCATTCCATTCCATTCCTTTAAATTCCCTTCCATTCCATTCCATTCCATTAAATTCCATTGCATTCCATTCCATTCCATTCCGTTCTACTCGGGTTGATTCCATTCCATTCCATTCCATTCCATTCCATTCCATTCCATTCCATTCCATTCCATTCGATTCCATTCGATTCCATTCCATTCCATTCCATTCCAATCCATTCCATTCTACTCGGGTTGATTCCATTCCATTCCATTCCATTCCATTCCATTCCATTCCATTCCATTCCATTCCAATCCATTCCATTCTACTCGGGTTGATTTGATTCCATTCCATTCCATTCCATTCCATTCCAGTCCAGTCCAGTCCATTCCAATCCATTCCATTCTACTCGGGTTGATTCCATTCCATTCCATTCCATTCCATTCCATTCCATTCCATTCCATTCCATTCCAATCCATTCCATTCTACTCGGGTTGATTCCATTCCATTCCATTCCATTCTATTCCACTCCATTCCATTTCATTCCATTCCATTCCATTTCATTCCATTCCATTCCATTCCATTCCATTCCATTCCATTCCAATCCATTCCATTCTACTCGGGTTGATTTGATTCCATTCCATTCCATTCCATTCCATTCCATTCCATTCCAGTCCACTCCAATCCATTCCATTCTACTCGGCTTGATTTGATTCCATTCCATTCCATTCCATTCCATTCCAGTCCATTCCAATCCATTCCGTTCTACTCTGGTTGAATTCATTCCTTTCCATTGCATTCCATTCCATTCCATTCCATTCTATGCCATTCGATTCCATTCCATCCCATTTCAATCCATTCCGTTCTACTCGGGTTGATTCCATTCCATTCCATTCCATTCCATTCCATTCCATTCCATTCCATTCCAGTCCATTCCAATCCATTCCATTCTACTCGGGTTGATTCCATTCGATTCCATTCCATTCCATTGGATTCCATTCCATTCCATTCCATTCCATTCCATTCCATTCCATTCCATTCGATTCCATTCCATTCCAATCCATTCCATTCCATTCCATTCCATTCCATTCCATTCCTTTCCATTCCATTGGATTCCATTCCATTCCATTCCATTCCATTCCATTCCATTCCATTCCTTTCCATTCCATTCCATTCCATTCCGTTCCACTCGGGTTGATTCCATTCTATTCCATTCCATTCCATTCGATTCCATTCGATTCCATTCGATTCCATTCCATTCCATTCCATTAAATTTCATTCCATTCCATTCAATTCCATTCCATTCCATTCCATTCCATTCCATTCCGTTCGATTCCATTCCATTCCATTCCAATCCAATCCATTCCATTCTACTCCGGTTGATTCCATTGCATTCCATTCCATTCCATTCCATTCCATTACGTTCCATTCCAATCCATTCCATTCTACTCGGGTTGATTCCATTCCATTCCATTCCATTCCATTCCATTCCATTCCAATCCATTCCATTCTACTCGGGTTGATTCCATTCCATTCCATTCCATTCCATTCCAATCCATTCCATTCAACTCGGGTTGATTCCATTCAATTCCATTCCATTCCATTCCATTCCATTCCATTCCATTCCATTAAATTTTATTCCATTCCATTCCATTCCATTCCTTTCCATTCCATTACGTTCTACTCGGGTTGATTTCATTCCATTCCATTCCATTCCATTCCATTCCATTCCATTCCATTCCATTCCATTCCATTCCATTCCTTTCGATTCCATACGATTCCATTCCATTCCATTCCATTCCAATCCATTCCGTTCTACTCGGGTTGATTCCATTCCATTCCATTCCATTCCATTCGATTCCATTCCATTCCATTTCAATCCATTCCATTCTACTCGGGTTGATTCCATTCCATTCCATTCCATTCCATTCCATTCAATTCCATTCCATTCCATTCCAGTCCATTCCAATCCATTCCATTCTACTCGGGTTGATTCCATTCCATTCCATTCCATTCCATTCCATTCCATTCCATTCCATTCCATTCCTTTCAATTCCATTCCATTCCATTCCATTCCATTCCATTCCATTCCATTCCATTCCATTCCATTCCATTCCATTCCATTCCATTCTATTGCATTCCATTCCATTCCATTCCATTCCGTTCTACTCGGGTTGATTCCAATCTATTCCATTCCATTCTATTCCGTTACAATCCATTCCATTCCATTCCATTCCATTCCGTTCCACTCCATTCCATTCCATTCCAGTCCATTCCAATCCATTCCATTCTACTCGGGTTGATTCCATTCCATTCCATTCCATTCCATTACATTCCATTCCAATCCATTCCATTCTACTTGGGTTGATACCATTCCATTCCATTCCATTCCATTCCATTCCATTCCATTCCATTCCATTCCATTCGATTCCATTCCATTCCATTAAATTTTATTCCATTCCATTCCATTCCATTCCTTTCCTTTCCATTCCATTCCATTCCATTCCATTACGTTGTACTCGGGTTGATTTCATTCCATTCCATTCCATTCCATTCCATTCCATTCCATTCCATTACATTCCATTCCACTCGATTCCATTCCATTCCATTCCATTCCATTCCATTCCATTCCATTCCAATCCATTCCGTTCTACTCGGGTTGATTCCATTCCATTCCATTCCATTCCATTCCATTCCATTCCATTCCATTTCAATCCATTCCATTCTACTCGGGTTGATTCCATTCCATTCCATTCCATTCCATTCCATTCCATTCCATTCCATTCCATTCCATTCCATTCCAATCCATTCCATTCTACTCGGGTTGATTCCATTCCATTCCATTCCATTCCATTCCATTCCATTCCATTCCATTCCATTCCATTCCATTCCATTCCAATCCATTCCATTCAACTCGGGTTGATTCCATTCCATTCCATTCCATTCCATTCCATTCCATTCCATTAAATTTTATTCCATTCCATTCCATTCCATTCCTTTCCATTCCATTCCATTCCATTCCATTCCATTACGTTCTACTCGGGTTGATTTCATTCCATTCCATTCCATTCCATTCAATTCCATTCCATTCCATTCCATTCCTTTCGATTCCATACGATTCCATTCCATTCCATTCCATTCCAATCCATTCCGTTCTACTCGGGTTGATTCCATTCCATTCCATTCCATTCCATTCTATACCATTCCATTCCATTCGATTCCATTCGATTCCATTCGATTCCATTCCATTCCATTCCATTAAATTCCATTCCATTCCATTCCATTCCATTCCATTCCATTCCATTCCATTCCATTCCATTCCATTCCATTCCGTTCTACTCGGGTTGATTCCATTCCATTCCATTCCATTCCATTCCATTCCATTCCATTCCATTCCATTCCATTCCATTCCATTCCATTCCATTCCATTCCATTCCATTCGATTCCATTCAATTCCATTCCATTCCATTCCATTCCAATCCAGTCCATTGTACTCGGGTTGATTTGATTCCATTCCATTCCATTCCATTCCATTCCATTCCATTCCATTCCATTCCATTCCATTCCATTCGATTCCATTCCATTCCATTCCAATCCATTCCATTCAACTCGGGTTGATTTGATTCCATTCCATCCCATTCCATTCCATTCGATTCCATTCGATTCCATTCCATTCCATTCCATTAAATTCCATTTCATTCCATTCCAGTCCATTCCATTCCATTCCATTCCATTCCATTCCATTCCATTCCATTCCGTTCTACCCGGGTTGATTCCATTCCATTCCATTCCATTCCATTCCATTCCATTCCATTCCATTCCATTCCATTCCATTCCATTCCATTCCTTTCGATTCCATACGATTCCATTCCATTCCATTCCATTCCAATCCATTCCGTTCTACTCGGGTTGATTCCATTCCATTCCATTCCATTCCATTCGATTCCATCCCATTCCATTTCAATCCATTCCATTCTACTCGGGTTGATTCCATTCCATTCCATTCCATTCCATTCCATTCAATTCCATTCCATTCCATTCCAGTCCATTCCAATCCATTCCATTCTACTCGGGTTGATTCCATTCCATTCCATTCCATTCCATTCCATTCCATTCCATTCCATTCCATTCCATTCCTTTCAATTCCATTCCATTCCATTCCATTCCATTCCATTCCATTCCATTCCATTCCATTCCATTCCATTCCATTCCATTCCATTCTATTGCATTCCATTCCATTCCATTCCATTCCGTTCTACTCGGGTTGATTCCAATCTATTCCATTCCATTCTATTCCGTTACATTCCATTCCATTCCATTCCATTCCATTCCGTTCCACTCCATTCCATTCCATTCCAGTCCATTCCAATCCATTCCATTCTACTCGGGTTGATTCCATTCCATTCCATTCCATTCCATTACATTCCATTCCAATCCATTCCATTCTACTTGGGTTGATACCATTCCATTCCATTCCATTCCATTCCATTCCATTCCATTCCATTCCATTCGATTCCATTCCATTCCATTAAATTTTATTCCATTCCATTCCATTCCATTCCTTTCCTTTCCATTCCATTCCATTCCATTCCATTACGTTGTACTCGGGTTGATTTCATTCCATTCCATTCCATTCCATTCCATTCCATTCCATTCCATTCCATTCCATTACATTCCATTCCACTCGATTCCATTCCATTCCATTCCATTCCATTCCATTCCATTCCATTCCATTCCAATCCATTCCGTTCTACTCGGGTTGATTCCATTCCATTCCATTCCATTCCATTCCATTCCATTCCATTCCATTTCAATCCATTCCATTCTACTCGGGTTGATTCCATTCCATTCCATTCCATTCCATTCCATTCCATTCCATTCCATTCCATTCCATTCCATTCCAATCCATTCCATTCTACTCGGGTTGATTCCATTCCATTCCATTCCATTCCATTCCATTCCATTCCATTCCATTCCATTCCATTCCATTCCATTCCATTCCAATCCATTCCATTCAACTCGGGTTGATTCCATTCAATTCCATTCCATTCCATTCCATTCCATTCCATTAAATTTTATTCCATTCCATTCCATTCCATTCCTTTCCATTCCATTCCATTCCATTCCATTCCATTACGTTCTACTCGGGTTGATTCCATTCCATTCCATTCCATTCCATTCAATTCCATTCCATTCCATTCCATTCCTTTCGATTCCATACGATTCCATTCCATTCCATTCCATTCCAATCCATTCCGTTCTACTCGGGTTGATTCCATTCCATTCCATTCCATTCCATTCTATACCATTCCATTCCATTCGATTCCATTCGATTCCATTCGATTCCATTCCATTCCATTCCATTAAATTCCATTCCATTCCATTCCATTCCATTCCATTCCATTCCATTCCATTCCATTCCATTCCATTCCGTTCTACTCGGGTTGATTCCATTCCATTCCATTCCATTCCATTCCATTCCATTCCATTCCATTCCATTCCATTCCATTGCATTCCATTCCATTCCATTCGATTCCATTCAATTCCATTCCATTCCATTCCATTCCAATCCAGTCCATTGTACTCGGGTTGATTTGATTCCATTCCATTCCATTCCATTCCATTCCATTCCATTCCATTCCATTCCATTCCATTCCATTCCATTCCATTCGATTCCATTCCATTCCATTCCAATCCATTCCATTCAACTCGGGTTGATTTGATTCCATTCCATCCCATTCCATTCCATTCGATTCCATTCGATTCCATTCCATTCCATTCCATTAAATTCCATTTCATTCCATTCCAGTCCATTCCATTCCATTCCATTCCATTCCATTCCATTCCATTCCGTTCTACTCGGGTTGATTCCATTCCATTCCATTCCATTCCATTCCTTTCCATTCCATTCCATTCCATTCGATTCCATTCAAATCCATTCCATTCCATTCCGTTCCATTCCAATCCATTCCATTCTAATCGGGTTTATTCCATTCCATTTCATTCCATTCCATTCCATTCCATTCCATTCCATTCCAATCCATTCCATTCTACACGGGTTGATTCCATTCCATTCCATTCCATTCCATTCCATTCCATTCCATTCCATTCCGTTCCATTCCAATCCATTCCATTCTACTCGGGTTGATTCCATTCCATTCCATTCCATTCCATTCCATTCCATTCCATTCCATTCCATTAAATTTTATTCCATTCCATTCCATTCCATTCCATTCCATTCCATTCCATTCCATTCCATTACGTTCTACTCGGGTTGATTTCATTCCATTCCATTCCATTCCATTCAATTCCATTCCATTCCATTCCATTCCTTTCGATTCCATACGATTCCATTCCATTCCATTCCATTCCAACCCATTCCGTTCTACTCGGGTTGATTCCATTCCATTCCATTCCATTCCATTCGATTGCATTCCATTCCATTTCAATCCATTCCATTCTACTCGGGTTGATTCCATTCCATTCCATTCCATTCCATTCCATTCCATTCCATTCCATTCCATTCCATTCCAGTCCATTCCTATCCATTCCATTCTATTCGGGTTGATTCCATTCCTTTCCATTCCATTCCATTCCATTCCATTCCATTCCATTCCTTTCGATTCCATTCCATTCCATTCCATTCCATTCCATTCCATTCCATTCCATTCCATTCCATTCCATTCTATTGCATTCCATTCCATTCCATTCCATTCCGTTCTACTCGGGTTGATTCCAATCTATTCCATTCCATTCCATTCCGTTACATTCCATTCCATTCCATTCCATTCCATTCCGTTCCATTCCATTCCATTCCATTCCAGTCCATTCCAATCCATTCCATTCTACTCGGGTTGATTCCATTCCATTCCATTCCATTCCATTCCATTCCATTCCAATACATTCCATTCCAATCCATTCCATTCTACTCGGGTTGATTCCATTCCATTCCATTCCTTTCCATTCCATTCCATTCCATTCCATTCCATTCCATTCCATTCGATTCCATGCCATTCCATTCCATTCCATTCCATTCCATTCCATTAAATTTTATTCCATTCCATTCCATTCCATTCCTTTCCTTTCCATTCCATTCCATTCCATTCCATTCCATTCCATTCGATTCCATTCCATTCCATTCCATTCCAATCCATTCCATTCTACTCGGGTTGATTCCATTCCATTCCATTCCATTCCATTCCATTCCATTCCATTCCATTCCATTCCTTTCGATTCCATTCCATTCCATTCCATTCCATTCCATTCCATTCCATTCCATTCCATTCCATTCCATTCCATTCCATTCCATTCCATTCTATTGCATTCCATTCCATTCCATTCCATTCCGTTCTACTCGGGTTGATTCCAATCTATTCCATTCCATTCCATTCGGTTACATTCCATTCCATTCCATTCCATTCCATTCCGTTCCATTCCATTCCATTCCATTCCAGTCCATTCCAATCCATTCCATTCTACTCGGGTTGATTCCATTCCATTCCATTCCATTCCATTCCATTCCATTCCATTACATTCCATTCCAATCCATTCCATTCTACTCGGGTTGATTCCATTCCATTCCATTCCATTCCATTCCATTCCATTAAATTTTATTCCATTCCATTCCATTCCATTCCTTTCCTTTCCATTCCATTCCATTCCATTCCATTCCATTCCATTCGATTCCATTCCATTCCATTCCATTCCAATCCATTCCGTTCTACTCGGGTTTTTCCATTCCATTCCATTCCATTCCATTCCATTCCATTCCATTCCATTCCATTCCATTCCATTCCATTTGATTCCATTCGATTCCATTCCATTCCATTCCTTTAAATTCCCTTCCATTCCATTCCATTCCATTAAATTCCATTGCATTCCATTGCATTCCATTCCGTTCTACTCGGGTTGATTCCATTCCATTCCATTCCATTCCATTCCATTCCATTCCATTCCATTCCATTCCATTCGATTCCATTCGATTCCATTCCATTCCATTCCATTCCAATCCATTCCATTCTACTCGGGTTGATTCCATTCCATTCCATTCCATTCCATTCCATTCTATTCCATTCCATTCCATTCCAATCCATTCCATTCTACTCGGGTTGATTTGATTCCATTCCATTCCATTCCATTCCATTCCAGTCCAGTCCAGTCCATTCCAATCCATTCCATTCTACTCGGGTTGATTCCATTCCATTCCATTCCATTCCATTCCATTCCATTCCATTCCATTCCATTCCAATCCATTCCGTTCTACTCGGGTTGATTCCATTCCATTCCATTCCATTCTATTCCACTCCATTCCATTTCATTCCATTCCATTCCATTTCATTCCATTCCATTCCATTCCATTCCATTGCATTCCATTCCAATCCATTCCATTCTACTCGGGTTGATTTGATTCCATTCCATTCCATTCCATTCCATTCCATTCCATTCCATTCCAGTCCATTCCAATCCATTCCATTCTACTCGGCTTGATTTGATTCCATTCCATTCCATTCCATTCCATTCCATTCCATTCCATTCCGTTCTACTCGGGTTGATTCCATTCCATTCCATTCCATTCCATTCCATTCCATTCCATTCCATTCGATTCCATTCCATTCCATTCCATTCCAATCCATTCCATTCTACTCGGGTTGATTCCATTCCATTCCATTCCATTCCATTCCATTCCATTCCATTCCATTCCTTTCGATTCCATTCCATTCCATTCCATTCCATTCCATTCCATTCCATTCCATTCCATTCCATTCCATTCCATTCCATTGCATTCCATTCCATTCCATTCCATTCCGTTCTACTCGGGTTGATTCCAATCTATTCCATTCCATTCCATTCCGTTACATTCCATTCCATTCCATTCCATTCCATTCCGTTCCATTCCATTCCATTCCATTCCAGTCCATTCCAATCCATTCCATTCTACTCGGGTTGATTCCATTCCATTCCATTCCATTCCATTCCATTCCATTCCATTCCATTCCATTCCAATCCATTCCATTCTACTCGGGTTGATTCCATTCCATTCCATTCCATTCCATTCCATTCCATTCCATTCCATTCCATTCGATTCCATTCCATTCCATTCCATTCAATTAAATTTTATTCCATTCCATTCCATTCCATTCCTTTCCTTTCCATTCCATTCCATTCCATTCCATTCCATTCCATTCGATTCCATTCCATTCCATTACATTCCAATCCATTCCGTTCTACTCGGGTTGATTCCATTCCATTCCATTCCATTCCATTCCATTCCATTCCATTCCATTCCATTCGATTCCATTCGATTCCATTCCATTCCATTCCTTTAAATTCCCTTCCATTCCATTCCATTCCATTAAATTCCATTGCATTCCATTCCATTCCATTCCGTTCTACTCGGGTTGATTCCATTCCATTCCATTCCATTCCATTCCATTCCATTCCATTCCATTCCATTCGATTCCATTCGATTCCATTCCATTCCATTCCATTCCAATCCATTCCATTCTACTCGGGTTGATTCCATTCCATTCCATTCCATTCCATTCCATTCCATTCCATTCCATTCCATTCGATTCCATTCGATTCCATTCCATTCCATTCCTTTAAATTCCCTTCCATTCCATTCCATTCCATTAAATTCCATTGCATTCCATTCCATTCCATTCCGTTCTACTCGGGTTGATTCCATTCCATTCCATTCCATTCCATTCCATTCCATTCCATTCCATTCCATTCCATTCGATTCCATTCGATTCCATTCCATTCCATTCCATTCCAATCCATTCCATTCTACTCGGGTTGATTCCATTCCATTCCATTCCATTCCATTCCATTCCATTCCATTCCATTCCAATCCATTCCATTCAACTCGGGTTGATTCCATTCCATTCCATTCCATTCCATTCCATTCCATTCCGTTCCATTCCATTCCATTCCATTAAATTTTATTCCATTCCATTCCATTCCATTCCATTCCATTCCATTCCATTCCATTCCATTACGTTCTACTCGGGTTGATTTCATTCCATTCCATTCCATTCCATTCAATTCCATTCCATTCCATTCCATTCCTTTCGATTCCATACGATTCCATTCCATTCCATTCCATTCCAACCCATTCCGTTCTACTCGGGTTGATTCCATTCCATTCCATTCCATTCCATTCGATTCCATTCCATTGCATTTCAATCCATTCCATTCTACTCGGGTTGATTCCATTCCATTCCATTCCATTCCATTCCATTCCATTCCATTCCATTCCATTCCATTCCAGTCCATTCCTATCCATTCAATTCTATTCGGGTTGATTCCATTCCGTTCCATTCCATTCCATTCCATTCCATTCCTTTCGATTCCATTCCATTCCATTCCATTCCATTCCATTCCATTCCATTCCATTCCATTCCATTCCATTCCATTCTATTGCATTCCATTCCATTCCATTCCATTCCGTTCTACTCGGGTTGATTCCAATCTATTCCATTCCATTCCATTCCGTTACATTCCATTCCATTCCATTCCATTCCATTCCGTTCCATTCCATTCCATTCCATTCCAGTCCATTCCAATCCATTCCATTCTACTCGGGTTGATTCCATTCCATTCCATTCCATTCCATTCCATTCCATTCCATTCCATTACATTCCATTCCAATCCATTCCATTCTACTCGGGTTGATTCCATTCCATTCCATTCCTTTCCATTCCATTCCATTCCATTCCATTCCATTCGATTCCATTCCATTCCATTCCATTCCATTCCATTCCATTCCATTAAATTTTATTCCATTCCATTCCATTCCATTCCATTCCATTCCATTCCATTCCATTCCATTCCATTCCATTCGATTCCATTCCATTCCATTCCATTCCAATCCATTCCATTCTACTCGGGTTGATTCCATTCCATTCCATTCCATTCCATTCCATTCCATTCCATTCCATTCCATTCCTTTCGATTCCATTCCATTCCATTCCATTCCATTCCATTCCATTCCATTCCATTCCATTCCATTCCATTCTATTGCATTCCATTCCATTCCATTCCATTCCGTTCTACTCGGGTTGATTCCAATCTATTCCATTCCATTCCATTCCGTTACATTCCATTCCATTCCATTCCATTCCATTCCGTTCCATTCCATTCCATTCCATTCCAGTCCATTCCAATCCATTCCATTCTACTCGGGTTGATTCCATTCCATTCCATTCCATTCCATTCCATTCCATTCCATTACATTCCATTCCAATCCATTCCATTCTACTCGGGTTGATTCCATTCCATTCCATTCCATTCCATTCCATTCCATTCCATTCCATTCCATTCGATTCCATTCCATTCCATTCCATTCAATTAAATTTTATTCCATTCCATTCCATTCCATTCCTTTCCTTTCCATTCCATTCCATTCCATTCCATTCCATTCCATTCGATTCCATTCCATTCCATTACATTCCAATCCATTCCGTTCTACTCGGGTTGATTCCATTCCATTCCATTCCATTCCATTCCATTCCATTCCATTCCATTCGATTCCATTCGATTCCATTCCATTCCATTCCTTTAAATTCCCTTCCATTCCATTCCATTCCATTAAATTCCATTGCATTCCATTCCATTCCATTCCGTTCTACTCGGGTTGATTCCATTCCATTCCATTCCATTCCATTCCATTCCATTCCATTCCATTCCATTCGATTCCATTCGATTCCATTCCATTCCATTCCATTCCAATCCATTCCATTCTACTCGGGTTGATTCCATTCCATTCCATTCCATTCCATTCCATTCCATTCCATTCCATTCCATTCGATTCCATTCGATTCCATTCCATTCCATTCCTTTAAATTCCCTTCCATTCCATTCCATTCCATTAAATTCCATTGCATTCCATTCCATTCCATTCCGTTCTACTCGGGTTGATTCCATTCCATTCCATTCCATTCCATTCCATTCCATTCCATTCCATTCCATTCCATTCGATTCCATTCGATTCCATTCCATTCCATTCCATTCCAATCCATTCCATTCTACTCGGGTTGATTCCATTCCATTCCATTCCATTCCATTCCATTCCATTCCATTCCATTCCATTCCAATCCATTCCATTCTACTCGGGTTGATTCCATTCCATTCCATTCCATTCCATTCCATTCCATTCCAATCCATTCCATTCAACTCGGGTTGATTCCATTCCATTCCATTCCATTCCATTCCATTCCATTCCGTTCCATTCCATTCCATTCCATTAAATTTTATTCCATTCCATTCCATTCCATTCCATTCCATTCCATTCCATTCCTTTCGATTCCATACGATTCCATTCCATTCCATTCCATTCCAACCCATTCCTTTCTACTCGGGTTGATTCCATTCCATTCCATTCCATTCCATTCGATTCCATTCCATTCCATTTCAATCCATTCCATTCTACTCGGGTTGATTCCATTCCATTCCATTCCATTCCATTCCATTCCATTCCATTCCATTCCATTCCATTCCATTCCAGTCCATTCCTATCCATTCCATTCTATTCGGGTTGATTCCATTCCGTTCCATTCCATTCCATTCCATTCCATTCCATTCCATTCCTTTCGATTCCGTTCCATTCCATTCCATTCCATTCCATTCCATTCCATTCCATTCCATTCCATTCCATTCCATTCCGTTCTATTGCATTCCATTCCATTCCATTCCATTCCGTTCTACTCGGGTTGATTCCAATCTATTCCATTCCATTCCATTCCGTTACATTCCATTCCATTCCATTCCATTCCATTCCGTTCCATTCCATTCCGTTCCATTCCAGTCCATTCCAATCCATTCCATTCTACTCGGGTTGATTCCATTCCATTCCATTCCATTCCATTCCATTCCATTCCATTACATTCCATTCCAATCCATTCCATTCTACTCGGGTTGATTCCATTCCATTCCATTCCTTTCCATTCCATTCCATTCCATTCCATTCCATTCCATTCGATTCCATTCCCTTCCATTCCATTCCATTCCATTCCATTCCATTAAATTTTATTCCATTCCATTCCATTCCATTCCTTTCCTTTCCATTCCATTCCATTCCATTCCATTCCATTCCATTCGATTCCATTCCATTCCATTCCATTCCAATCCATTCCATTCTACTCGGGTTGATTCCATTCCATTCCATTCCATTCCATTCCATTCCATTCCATTCCATTCCATTCCATTCCTTTCGATTCCATTCCATTCCATTCCATTCCATTCCATTCCATTCCATTCCATTCCATTCCATTCCATTCCATTCTATTGCATTCCATTCCATTCCATTCCATTCCGTTCTACTCGGGTTGATTCCAATCTATTCCATTCCATTCCTTTCCGTTACATTCCATTCCATTCCATTCCATTCCATTCCGTTCCATTCCATTCCATTCCATTCCAGTCCATTCCAATCCATTCCATTCTACTCGGGTTGATTCCATTCCATTCCATTCCATTCCATTCCACTCCATTACATTACATTCCATTCCAATCCATTCCATTCTACTCGGGTTGATTCCATTCCATTCCATTCCATTCCATTCCATTCCATTCCATTCCTTTCCATTCCATTCCATTCCATTCCATTCCATTAAATTTTATTCCATTCCATTCCATTCCATTCCTTTCCTTTCCATTCCATTCCATTCCATTCCTTTCCATTCCATTCGACTCCATTCCATTCCATTCCATTCCAATCCATTCCGTTCTACTCGGGTTGATTCCATTCCATTCCATTCCATTCCATTCCATTCCATTCCATTCCATTCCATTCGATTCCATTCGATTCCATTCCATTCCATTCCTTTAAATTCCCTTCCATTCCATTCCATTCCATTAAATTCCATTGCATTCCATTCCATTCCATTCCGTTCTACTCGGGTTGATTCCATTCCATTCCATTCCATTCCATTCCATTCCATTCCATTCCATTCCATTCCTTTCCATTCCATTCCATTCGATTCCATTCGATTCCATTCCATTCCATTCCATTCCAATCCATTCCATTCTACTCGGGTTGATTCCATTCCATTCCATTCCATTCCATTCCATTCCAGTCCAGTCCAGTCCATTCCAATCCATTCCATTCTACTCGGGTTGATTCCATTCCATTCCATTCCATTCCATTCCATTCCATTCCATTCCATTCCAATCCATTCCATTCTACTCGGGTTGATTCCATTCCATTCCATTCCATTCTATTCCACTCCATTCCATTTCATTCCATTCCATTCCATTTCATTCCATTCCATTCCATTTCATTCCATTCCATTCCATTCCATTCCATTCCATTCCATTCCAATCCATTCCATTCTACTCGGGTTGATTTGATTCCATTCCATTCCATTCCATTCCATTCCATTCCATTCCATTCCATTCCATTCCATTCCAGTCCATTCCAATCCATTCCATTCTACTCGGCTTGATTTGATTCCATTCCATTCCATTCCATTCCATTCCAGTCCATTCCAATCCATTCCATTCTTCTCGGGTTGATTCCATTCCATTCCATTCCATTCCATTCCATTCCATTCCATTCCGTTCTACTCTGGTTGAATTCATTCCTTTCCATTGCATTCCATTCCATTCCATTCCATTCTATGCCATTCGATTCCATTCCATCCCATTTCAATCCATTCCGTTCTACTCGGGTTGATTCCAATCTATTCCATTCCATTCTATTCCGTTACATTCCATTCCATTCCATTCCATTCCATTCCGTTCCGCTCCATTCCATTCCATTCCAGTCCATTCCAATCCATTCCATTCTACTCGGGTTGATTCCATTCCATTCCATTCCATTCCATTCCATTCCATTCCATTCCATTCCATTCGATTCCATTCCATTCCATTAAATTTTATTCCATTCCATTCCATTCCATTCCTTTCCTTTCCATTCCATTCCATTCCATTCCATTACGTTGTACTCGGGTTGATTTCATTCCATTCCATTCCATTCCATTCCATTCCATTCCATTCCATTCCATTCCATTCCATTACTTTCCTTTCCATTCCATTCCATTCCATTCCATTACGTTCTACTCGGGTTGATTTCATTCCATGCCATTCCATTCCATTCCAATCCAATCCATTCCGTTCTACTCGGGTTGATTCCATTCCATTCCATTCCATTCCATTCCATTCGATTCCATTCCATTCCATTTCAATCCATTCCATTCTACTCGGGTTGATTCCATTCCATTCCATTCCATTCCATTCCATTCCATTCCATTCCATTCCATTCCATTCCATTCCATTCCATTCAATTCCATTCCATTCCATTCCAATCCATTCCATTCTACTCGGGTTCATTCCATTCCATTCCATTCCATTCCATTCCATTCCATTCCATTCCATTCGGTTCCATTCGGTTCCATTCGATTACATTCCATTTCAATCCATTCCATTCCATTCCGTTTCGTTCCTTTCCGTTTCGTTCGTTCCGTTCTATTCGGGTTGATTCCATTCTATTCCCCTCCATTCCATTCGATTCCATTGGTTTCCATTCGATTCCATTCCATTCCATTCCATTCTATTCTATTGAATTCCATTCCATTCCATTCCATTCCATTGTATTCCAATCCATTCCTTTCTTCTCGGGTTGATTCCATTCCAATCCATTCCGTTCCACTCCATTCCATTCCTTTCCATTCCATTCCATTTCATTGCATTTCAATCCATTCCATTCTACTCGGGTTGATTCCATTCCATTCCATTCCATTCCATTCCATTCCACTCCATTCCAATCCATTCCATTCTACTCGGGTTGATTCCATTCCATTCCTTTCCATTCCATTCCATTCCATTCCATTCCATTCCGTTCCGTTCCGTTCCGTTGCATTCCATTCCATTCCATTCCATTCCATTCCATTCCTTTCTACTCGGGTTGATTCCATTGCATTCCATTCCATTCCATTCCATTCCATTCCATTCCATTCCATTCGATTCCATTCAATTCCATTCCATTCCATTCCATTCCAATCCTGTCCATTCTACTCGGGTTGATTTGATTCCATTCCATTCCATTCCATTCCATTCCATTCCATTCCATTCCATTCCATTCCGTTCCATTCCATTCCATTCGATTCCATTCCATTCCATTCCAATCCATTCCATTCAACTCGGGTTGATTTGATTCCATTCCATTCCATTCCATTCCATTCCATTCCATTCGATTCCATTCGATTCCATTCCATTCCATTCCATTAAATTCCATTCCATTCCATTCCATTCCATTCCATTCCATTCCATTCCATTCCATACCGTTCTACTCGGGTTGATTCCATTCCATTCCATTCCATTCCATTCCATTCCATTCCATTCCATTCCATTCCATTCCATTC
Source organism: Gorilla gorilla gorilla (assembly GCF_029281585.2). Classification (NCBI taxonomy): domain Eukaryota; kingdom Metazoa; phylum Chordata; class Mammalia; order Primates; family Hominidae; genus Gorilla; species Gorilla gorilla. Next base: position 21,460,770 of record NC_073241.2, read on the forward strand.
AATTCCATTGCATTCCATTCCGTTCCATTCCAATCCACTCCATTCTACTCGGGTTGATTCCATTCCATTCCATTCCATTCCATTCCATTCCAATCCATTCCATTCTACTCGGGTTGATTCCATTCCATTCCATTCCATTCCATTCCATTCCATTCCATTCCATTCCATTCCATTCCAATCCATTCCATTCAACTCGGGTTGATTCCATTCAATTCCATTCCATTCCATTCCATTCCATTAAATTTTATTCCATTCCATTCCATTCCATTCCTTTCCATTCCATTCCATTCCATTACGTTCTACTCGGGTTTATTTCATTCCATTCCATTCCATTCCATTCCATTCCATTCCATTCCATTCCATTCCATTCCATTCTACTGCATTCCATTCCATTCCATTCCATTCTGTTCTACTCGGGTTGATTGCAATCTATTCCATTCCATTCCATTCCGTTACATTCCATTCCATTCCATTCCATTCCATTCCGTTCCATTCCATTCCATTCCATTCCATTCCAGTCCATTCCAATCCATTCCATTCTACTCGGGTTGATTCCATTCCATTCCATTCCATTCCATTCCATTCCATTCCATTCCATTCCATTCCATTCCATTCCATTCCAATCCATTCCATTCTACTTGTGTTGATTCCATTCCATTCCATTCCATTCCATTCCATTCCATTCCATTCCCTTCGGTTCCATTCCATTCCATTCCATTCCATTCCATTCCATTAAATTTTATTCCATTCCATTCCATTCCATTCCATTCCTTTCCTTTCCATTCCATTCCATTCCATTCCATTACGTTCTACTCGGGTTGATTTCATTCCATTCCATTCCATTCCATTCCATTCCATTCCATTCCATTCCATTCCACTCGATTCCATTCCATTCCATTCCATTCGATTCCATTCCATTCCATTCCATTCCAATCCATTCCGTTCTACTCGGGTTGATTCCATTCCATTCCATTCCATTCCATTCGATTCCATTCCATTCCATTTCAATCCATTCCATTCTACTCGGGTTGATTCCATTCCATTCCATTCCATTCCATTCCATTCCATTCCATTCCAATCCATTCCATTCTACTCGGGTTGATTCCATTCCATTCCATTCCATTCCATTCCATTCCATTCCATTCCATTCCATTCCATTCCATTCCAATCCAATCCATTCCATTCAACTCGGGTTGATTCCATTCAATTCCATTCCATTCCATTCCATTCCATTAAATTTTATTCCATTCCATTCCATTCCATTCCTTTCCATTCCATTCCATTCCATTCCATTCCATTACGTTCTACTCGGGTTGATTTCATTCCATTCCATTCCATTCCATTCCATTCCATTCCATTCCATTCCATTCCTTTCGATTCCGTACGATTCCATTCCATTCCATTCCATTCCAATCCATTCCGTTCTTCTCGGGTTGATTCCATTCCATTCCATTCCATTCCATTCGATTCCATTCCATTCCATTTCAATCCATTCCATTCTACTCGGGTTGATTCCATTCCATTCCATTCCATTCCATTCCATTCCGTTCTACTCGGGTTGATTCCATTCCATTCCATTCCATTCCATTCGATTCCATTCCATTCCATTTCAATCCATTCCATTCTACTCGGGTTGATTCCATTCCATTCCATTCCATTCCATTCCATTCCATTCCATTCCATTCCATTCCATTCCATTCCATTCAATTCCATTCAATTCCATTCCATTCCATTCCAATCCATTCCATTCTACTCGGGTTCATTCCATTCCATTCCATTCCATTCCATTCCATTCCATTCCATTCCATTCGGTTCCATTCGGTTCCATTCGATTACATTCCATTTCAATCCATTCCATTCCATTCCGTTCCGTTCCTTTCCGTTTCGTTCGTTCCGTTCTATTCGGGTTGATTCCATTCTATTCCCCTCCATTCCATTCGATTCCATTGGTTTCCATTCGATTCCATTCCATTCCATTCCATTCTATTCTATTGAATTCCATTCCATTCCATTCCATTCCATTGTATTCCAATCCATTCCTTTCTTGTCGGGTTGATTCCATTCCATTCCATTCCGTTCCACTCCATTCCATTCCTTTCCATTCCATTCCATTTCATTGCATTTCAATCCATTCCATTCTACTCGGGTTGATTCCATTCCATTCTATTACATTCCATTCCATTCCATTCCATTCCATTCCATTCCATTCCATTCCATTCCATTCGATTCCATTCCATTCCATTCCATTCCATTCCATTCCATTCCATTCCATTCCATTCCATACCATTCGATTCCATTCGATTCCATTCCATTCCATTCCATTCCAATCCATTCCATTCTACTCGGGTTGATTCCATTCCATTCCATTCCATTCCATTCCATTCCATTCCATTCCATTCCATTCCATTCCATTCCATTCCATTCCATTCAATTCCATTCCATTCCATTCCATTTGATTCCATTCCATTCCATTCCAATCCATTCCATTCTACTCGGGTTGATTTGATTCCATTCCATTCCATTCCATTCCATTCCAGTCCAGTCCAGTCCATTCCAATCCATTCCATTCTACTCGGGTTGATTCCATTCCATTCCATTCCATTCCATTCCATTCCATTCCATTCCATTCCAATCCATTCCATTCTACTCGGGTTGATTCCATTCCATTCCATTCCATTCTATTCCACTCCATTCCATTTCATTCCATTCCATTCCATTCCATTCCATTCCATTCCATTCCATTCCAATCCATTCCATTCTACTCGGGTTGATTTGATTCCATTCCATTCCATTCCATTCCATTCCATTCCATTCCATTGCATTCCAGTCCATTCCAATCCATTCCATTCTACTCGGCTTGATTTGATTCCTTTCCATTCCATTCCATTCCATTCCAGTCCATTCCAATCCATTCCATTCTTCTCGGGTTGATTCCATTCCATTCCATTCCATTCCATTCCATTCCATTCCATTCCGTTCTACTCTGGTTGAATTCATTCCTTTCCGTTGCATTCCATTCCATTCCATTCCATTCTATGCCATTCGATTCCATTCCATTCCATTCCATTCCATTCCAATCCATTCTGTTCTACTCGGGTTGATTCCATTCCATTCCATTCCATTCCATTCGATTCCATTCCATTCCATTTCAATGCATTCCATTCTACTCGGGTTGATTCCATTCCATTCCATTCCATTCCATTCCATTCCATTCCATTCCATTCCATTCCATTCCATTCCATTCCTTTCCATTCCATTCAATTCCATTCCATTCCATTCCATTCCATTCCATTCCATTCCATTCCATTCCATTCGATTCCATTCCATTCCATTTCATTCCATTCCATTCCAGTCCATTCCATTCTACTCGGGTTGATTCCATTCCATTCCGTTCCATTCCATTCCATTCCATTCCAGTCCATTCCAATCCATTCCATTCTACTCGGGTTGATTCCATTCCATTCCATTCCATTCCATTACATTCCATTCCAATCCATTCCATTCTACTCGGGTTGATTCCATTCCATTCCATTCCATTCCATTCCATTCCATTCCATTCCATTCCATTCCATTCCATTAAATTTTATTCCATTCCATTCCATTCCATTCCTTTCCTTTCCATTCCATTCCATTCCATTCCATTACGTTCTACTCGGGTTGATTTCATTCCATTCCATTCCATTCCATTCCATTCCATACCATTCCATTCGATTCCATTCCATTCCATTTCAATCCATTCCATTCTACTCTGGTTGATTCCATTCCATTCCATCTGATTCCATTCCATTCCATTCCATTCCATTCCATTCCATTCTGTTCTACTCGTGTTGATTTCATTCTATTCCATTCCATTCCATTCCCTTCCATTCCATTCCATTCAATTCCATTCGATTCAAATCCATTCCATTCCATTAAATTCCATTCCATTCCATTCCATTCCATTCCATTCCATTCCATTCCATTCCATTCCGTTCTACTCGGGTTGATTCCATTCCATTCCATTCCATTCAATTCCATTCCATTCGATTCCATTCCATTCCATTCCATTCCATTCCAATCCATTCCAATCCATTCCATTCTACTCGGGTTCATTCCATTCCATTCCATTCCATTCCATTCCATTCCATTCCATTCCATTCCATTCCATTCCATTCGGTTCCATTCGGTTCCATTCGATTCCATTCCATTTCAATCCATTCCATTCCATTCCGTTCCGTTCCGTTCCGTTTCGTTCGTTCCGTTCTATTCGGTTTGATTCCATTCTATTCCACTCCGTTCCATTCGATTCCATTGGTTTCCAATCGATTCCATTCCATTCCATTCCATTCTATTCTATTGAATTCCATTCCATTCCATTCCATTCCATTGTATTCCAATCCATTCCTTTCTACTCGGGTTGATTCCATTCCATTCCATTCCGTTCCACTCCATTCCATTCCTTTCCATTCCATTCCATTTCATTGCATTTCAATCCATTCCATTCTACTCGGGTTGATTCCATTCCATTCCATTCCATTCCATTCCATTCCATTCCATTCCATTCCATTCCATTCCAATCCATTCCATTCTACTCGGGTTGATTCCATTCCATTCCTTTCCATTCCATTCCATTCCATTCCATTCCATTCCATTCCACTCCATTCCACTCCGTTCCGTTCCATTCCATTCCATTCCATTCCATTCCATTCCATTCCGTTCTACTCGGGTTGATTCCATTCCATTCCATTCCATTCCATTCCATTCCACTCCATTCGATTCCATTCCAATCCATTCCATTCCAATCCATTCCATTCTACTCGGGTAGATTCCATTCCATTCCATTCCATTCCATTCCATTCCATTCCATTCCATTCCATTCCATTCCATTCCATTTGATTCCATTCGATTCCATTCCATTCCATTCCATTCCAATCCATTCCATTCTACTCGGGTTGATTCCATTCCATTCCATTCCATTCCATTCCATTCCATTCCATTCCATTCCATTCCATTCCATTCCATTCCATTCCAATCCATTCCATTCTACTCGGGTTGATTCCATTCCATTCCATTCCATTCCATTCAATTCCATTCCATTCAATTCCATTCCATTCCATTCCATTCCATTCCATTCCATTCTATACCATTCCATTCCATTCGATTCCATTCGATTCCATTCGATTCCATTCCATTCCATTCCATTAAATTCCATTCCATTCCATTCCATTCCATTCCATTCCATTCCATTCCACTCCATTCCGTTCTACTCGGGTTGATTCCATTCCATTCCATTCCATTCCATTCCATTCCATTCCATTCCATTCCATTCCATTCGATTCCATTCCATTCCATTCCATTCCATTCCATTCCAATCCAGTCCATTCTACTCGGGTTGATTTGATTCCATTCCATTCCATTCCATTCCATTCCATTCCATTCCATTCCATTCCATTCCATTCCATTCCATTCCATTCCATTCCATTCCAATCCATTCCATTCAACTCGTGTTGATTTGATTCCATTCCATTCCATTCCATTCCATTCCATTTCATTCGATTCCTTTCGATTCCATTCCATTCCATTCCATTCCATTCCATTCCATTCCATTCCATTCCATTCCATTCCATTCCATTCCGTTCTACTCGGGTTGATTCCATTCCATTCCATTCCATTCCATTCCATTCCATTCCATTCCATTCGATTCCATTCAATTCCATTCCATTCCATTCCGTCCCATTCCAATCCACTCCATTCTACTCGGGTTGATTCCATTCCATTCCATTCCATTCCATTCCAATCCATTCCATTCTACTCGGGTTGATTCCATTCCATTCCATTCCATTCCATTCCATTCCATTCCATTCCATTCCAATCCATTCCATTCTACTCGGGTTGATTCCATTCCATTCCTTTCCATTCCATTCCATTCCATTCCATTCCATTCCAATCCATTCCATTCTACTCGGGTTGATTCCATTCCATTCCATTCCATTCCATTCCATTCCATTCCATTCCATTCCATTCCTTTCCATTCCATTCCATTCCATTACGTTCTACTCGGGTTGATTTCATTCCATTCCATTCCATTCCATTCCATTCCATTCCATTCCATTCCATTCCATTCCATTCCTTTCGATTCCATACGATTCCATTCAATTCCATTCCATTCCAATCCATTCCGTTCTACTCGGGTTGATTCCATTCCATCCCATTCCATTCCATTCCATTCCATTCCATTCCATTTCAATCCATTCCATTCTCCTCGAGTTGATTCCATTCCATTCCATTCCATTCCATTCCATTCCATTCCATTCCATTCCAGTCCATTCCAATCCATTCCATTCTTCTCGGGTTGATTCCATTCCATTCCATTCCATTCCATTCCATTCCATTCCATTCCATTCCTTTCGATTCCATTCCATTCCATTCCATTCCATTCCATTCCATTCCATTCCATTCCATTCCATTCCATTCCATTCCATTCCATTCTATTGCATTCCATTCCATTCCATTCCATTCTGTTCTACTCGGGTTGATTCCAATCTATTCCATTCCATTCCATTCCGTTACATTCCATTCCATTCCATTCCGTTCCATTCCATTCCATTCCATTCCAGTCCATTCCAATCCATTCCATTCTACTCGGGTTGATTCCATTCCATTCCATTCCATTCCATTCCATTCCATTCCATTCCATTCCATTCCATTCCAATCCATTCCATTCTACTTGTGTTGATTCCATTCCATTCCATTCCATTCCATTCCATTCCATTCCATTCGGTTCCATTCCATTCCATTGCATTCCATTCCATTCCATTAAATTTTATTCCATTCCATTCCATTCCATTCCTTTCCTTTCCATTCCATTCCATTCCATTCCACTACTTTGTACTCGGGTTGATTTCATTCCATTCCATTCCATTCCATTCCATTCCATTCCATTCCATTCCATTCCACTCGATTCCATTCCATTCCATTCCATTCGATTCCATTCCATTCCAATCCATTCCGTTCTACTCGGGTTGATTCCATTCCATTCCATTCCATTCCATTCGATTCCATTCCATTCCATTTCAATCCATTCCATTCTACTCGGGTTGATTCCATTCCATTCCATTCCATTCCATTCCATTCCATTCCATTCCATTCCATTCCATTCCATTCCAATCCATTCCATTCAACTCGGGTTGATTCCATTCAATTCCATTCCATTCCATTCCATTCCATTAAATTTTATTCCATTCCATTCCATTCCATTCCTTTCCATTCCATTCCATTCCATTCCATTCCATTACGTTCTACTCTGGTTGATTTCATTCCATTCAATTCCATTCCATTCCATTCCATTCCATTCCATTCCATTCCATTCCATTCCATTCGATTCCATACGATTCCATTCCATTCCATTCCATTCCAATCCATTCCATTCTACTCGGGTTAATTCCATTCCATTCCATTCCATTCCATTCGATTCCATTCCATTCCATTTCAATCCATTCCATTCTACTCGGGTTGATTCCATTCCATTCCATTCCATTCCATTCCATTACATTCCATTCCATTCCATTCCATTCCAGTCCATTCCTATCCATTCCATTCTACTCGGGTTGATTCCATTCCGTTCCATTCCATTCCATTCCATTCCATTCCATTCCATTCCATTCCTTTTGATTCCATTCCATTCCATTCCATTCCATTCCATTCCATTCCATTCCATTCCATTCTATTGCATTCCATTCCATTCCATTCCATTCCGTTCTACTCGGGTTGATTCCAATCTATTCCATTCCATTCCATTCCTTTACATTCCATTCCATTCCATTCCATTCCATTCCGTTCCATTCCATTCCATTCCATTCCAGTCCATTCCAATCCATTCCATTCTACTGGAGTTGATTCCATTCCATTCCATTCCATTCCATTCCATTCCATTACATTCCATTCCAATCCATTCCATTCTACTCGGGTTGATTCCATTCCATTCCATTCCATTCCATTCCATTCCATTCCATTCCATTCCATTCCATTCCATTCCATTCCATTCCATTAAATTTTATTCCATTCCATTCCATTCCATTCCTTTCCTTTCCATTCCATTCCATTCCATTCCTTTCCATTCCATTCCATTCGATTCCATTCCATTCCATTCCATTCCAATCCTTTCCGTTCTACTCGGGTTGATTCCATTCCATTCCATTCCATTCCATTCCATTCCATTCCATTCCATTCCATTCCATTCCATTCGATTCCATTCGATTCCATTCCATTCCATTCCTTTAAATTCCCTTCCATTCCATTCCATTCCATTAAATTCCATTGCATTCCATTCCATTCCATTCCATTCCATTCCATTCCGTTCGATTCGATTCCATTCCATTCCAATCCAATCCATTCCATTCTACTCGGGTTGATTCCATTCCATTCCATTCCATTCCATTCCATTCCATTCCGTTCCATTCCAATCCATTCCATTCTACACGGGTTGATTCCATTCCATTCCATTCCATTCCATTCCATTCCATTCCAATCCATTCCATTCTACTCGGGTTGATTGCATTCCATTCCATTCCATTCCATTCCATTCCATTCCAATCCATTCAATTCTACTCGGGTTGATTCCTTTCCATTCAATTCCATTCCATTCCATTCCATTCCATTCCATTCCATTCCATTAAATTTTATTCCATTCCATTCCATTCCATTCCTTTCCATTCCATTCCATTCCATTACGTTCTACTCGGGTTGATTTCATTCCATTCCATTCCATTCCATTCCATTCCATTCCATTCCATTCCATTCCTTTCGATTCCATACGATTCCATTCCATTCCATTCCATTCCAATCCATTCCGTTCTACTCGGGTTGATTCCATTCCATTCCATTCCATTCCATTCGATTCCATTCCATTCCATTACAATCCATTCCATTCTACTCGGGTTGATTCCATTCCATTCCATTCCATTCCATTCCATTCCATTCCATTCCATTCCATTCCATTACTTTCCTTTCCATTCCATTCCATTCCATTCCATTACGTTCTACTCGGGTTGATTTCATTCCATGCCATTCCTTTCCATTCCATTCCAATCCATTCCGTTCTACTCGGGTTGATTCCATTCCATTCCATTCCATTCCATTCGATTCCATTCCATTCCATTTCAATCCATTCCATTCTACTCGGGTTGATTCCATTCCATTCCATTCCATTCCATTCCATTCCATTCCATTCCATTCCATTCCATTCCATTCCATTCCATTCCGTTCCATTCCATTCCATTCCATTCCGTTCTACTCGGGTTGATTCCATTCTATTCCATTCCATTCCATTCGATTCCATTCGATTCCATTCGATTCCATTCCATTCCATTCCATTAAATTTCATTCCATTCCATTCCATTCCATTCCATTCCATTCCAATCCGTTCGATTCCATTCCATTCCATTCCAATCCAATCCATTCCATTCTACTCGGGTTGATTCCATTCCATTGCATTCCATTCCATTCCATTCCATTCCGTTCCATTCCAATCCATTCCATTCTACTCGGGTTGATTCCATTCCATTCCATTCCATTCCATTCCATTCCATTCCATTCCAATCCATTCCATTCTACTCGGGTTGATTGCATTCCATTCCATTCCATTCCATTCCATTCCATTCCATTGCAATCCATTCCATTCTACTCGGGTTGATTCCATTCCATTCAATTCCATTCCATTCCATTCCATTCAATTCCATTCCATTAAATTTTATTCCATTCCATTCCATTCCATTCCTTTCCATTCCATTCCATTCCATTACGTTCTACTCGGGTTGATTTCATTCCATTCCATTCCATTCCATTCCATTCCATTCCATTCCATTCCAATCCATTCCGTTCTACTCGGGTTGATTCCATTCCATTCCATTCCATTCCATTCGATTCCTTTCCATTCCATTTCAGTCCATTCCATTCTACTCGGGTTGATTCCATTCCATTCCATTCCATTCCATTCCATTCCATTCCATTGCAATCCATTCCATTCTACTCGGGTTGATTCCATTCCATTCAATTCCATTCCATTCCATTCCATTCAATTCCATTCCATTAAATTTTATTCCATTCCATTCCATTCCATTCCTTTCCATTCCATTCCATTCCATTACGTTCTACTCGGGTTGATTTCATTCCATTCCATTCCATTCCATTCCATTCCATTCCAATCCATTCCGTTCTACTCGGGTTGATTCCATTCCATTCCATTCCATTCCATTCGATTCCTTTCCATTCCATTTCAATCCATTCCATTCTACTCGGGTTGATTCCATTCCATTCCATTCCATTCCATTCCATTCCATTCCATTCCATTCCATTCCATTCGATTCCATTCCATTCCATTCCGTTCTACTCGGGTTGATTCTATTCCATTCCATTCCATTCCATTCCATTCCATTCCATTCCATTCCATTCCATTCCATTCCTTTCGATTCCATTCCATTCCATTCCATTCCATTCCATTCCATTCCATTCCATTCCATTCCATTCCATTCCATTCTATTGCATTCCATTCCATTCCATTCCATTCCATTCCGTTCTACTCGGGTTGATTCCAATCTATTCCATTCCATTCCATTCCGTTACATTCCATTCCATTCCATTCCATTCCATTCCATTCCATTCCGTTCCATTCCATTCCATTCCATTCCAGTCCATTCCAATCCATTCCATTCTACTCGGGTTAATTCCATTCCATTCCATTCCATTCCATTCCATTACATTCCATTCCATTACATTCCATTCCAATCCATTCCATTCTACTCGGGTTGATTCCATTCCATTCCATTCCATTCCATTCCAATCCATTCCATTCCATTCCATTCCATTCCATTCGATTCCATTCCATTCCATTCCATTCCATTCCATTCCATTCCATTCCATTCCATTCCATTAAATTTTATTCCATTCCATTCCATTCCATTCCTTTCCTTTCCATTCCATTCCATTCCATTCCATTACATTCTACTCGGGTTGATTTCATTCCATTCCATTCCATTCCATTCCATTCCATTCCATTCCATTCGATTCCATTCCATTCCATTTCAATCCATTCCATTCTACTCGGGTTGATTCCATTCCATTCCATTTGATTCCATTCCATTCTATTCTGTTCTACTCGGGTTGATTTCATTCTATTCCATTCCATTCCATTCCCTTCCATTCCATTCCATTCAATTCCATTCGATTCCAATCCATTCCATTCCATTAAATTCCATTCCATTCCATTCCATTCCATTCCATTCCATTCCATTCCATTCCATTCCATTCCATTCCATTCCATTCCATTCTACTCGGGTTGATTCCATTCCATTCCATTCCATTCCATTCCATTCCATTCCATTCCATTCGATTCCATTCCATTCCATTCCATTCGAATCCATTCCATTCCAATCCATTCCATTCTACTCGGGTAGATTCCATTCCATTACATTCCTTTCCATTCCATTCCATTCCATTCCATTCCATTCCATTCGATTCCATTCGATTCCATTCCATTCCATTCCATTAAATTCCATTCCATTCCATTCCATTCAATTCCATTCCATTAAATTTTATTCCATTCCATTCCATTCCATTCCTTTCCATTCCATTCCATTCCATTACGTTCTACTCGGGTTGATTTCATTCCATTCCATTCCATTCCATTCCATTCCATTCCATTCCATTCCAATCCATTCCGTTCTACTCGGGTTGATTCCATTCCATTCCATTCCATTCCATTCGATTCCTTTCCATTCCATTTCAGTCCATTCCATTCTACTCGGGTTGATTCCATTCCATTCCATTCCATTCCATTCCATTCCATTCCATTGCAATCCATTCCATTCTACTCGGGTTGATTCCATTCCATTCAATTCCATTCCATTCCATTCCATTCAATTCCATTCCATTAAATTTTATTCCATTCCATTCCATTCCATTCCTTTCCATTCCATTCCATTCCATTACGTTCTACTCGGGTTGATTTCATTCCATTCCATTCCATTCCATTCCATTCCATTCCAATCCATTCCGTTCTACTCGGGTTGATTCCATTCCATTCCATTCCATTCCATTCGATTCCTTTCCATTCCATTTCAATCCATTCCATTCTACTCGGGTTGATTCCATTCCATTCCATTCCATTCCATTCCATTCCATTCCATTCCATTCCATTCCATTCGATTCCATTCCATTCCATTCCGTTCTACTCGGGTTGATTCTATTCCATTCCATTCCATTCCATTCCATTCCATTCCATTCCATTCCATTCCATTCCATTCCTTTCGATTCCATTCCATTCCATTCCATTCCATTACATTCCATTCCATTCCATTCCATTCCATTCCATTCCATTCTATTGCATTCCATTCCATTCCATTCCATTCCATTCCGTTCTACTCGGGTTGATTCCAATCTATTCCATTCCATTCCATTCCGTTACATTCCATTCCATTCCATTCCATTCCATTCCATTCCATTCCGTTCCATTCCATTCCATTCCATTCCAGTCCATTCCAATCCATTCCATTCTACTCGGGTTAATTCCATTCCATTCCATTCCATTCCATTCCATTACATTCCATTCCATTACATTCCATTCCAATCCATTCCATTCTACTCGGGTTGATTCCATTCCATTCCATTCCATTCCATTCCAATCCATTCCATTCCATTCCATTCCATTCCATTCGATTCCATTCCATTCCATTCCATTCCATTCCATTCCATTCCATTCCATTCCATTCCATTAAATTTTATTCCATTCCATTCCATTCCATTCCTTTCCTTTCCATTCCATTCCATTCCATTCCATTACATTCTACTCGGGTTGATTTCATTCCATTCCATTCCATTCCATTCCATTCCATTCCATTCCATTCGATTCCATTCCATTCCATTTCAATCCATTCCATTCTACTCGGGTTGATTCCATTCCATTCCATTTGATTCCATTCCATTCTATTCTGTTCTACTCGGGTTGATTTCATTCTATTCCATTCCATTCCATTCCCTTCCATTCCATTCCATTCAATTCCATTCGATTCCAATCCATTCCATTCCATTAAATTCCATTCCATTCCATTCCATTCCATTCCATTCCATTCCATTCCATTCCATTCCATTCCATTCCATTCCATTCCATTCTACTCGGGTTGATTCCATTCCATTCCATTCCATTCCATTCCATTCCATTCCATTCCATTCCATTCCATTCCAATCCATTCCATTCTACTCGGGTTGATTCCATTCCATTCCTTTCCATTCCATTCCATTCCATTCCATTCCATTCCATTCCATTCCGTTCCGTTCCATTCCATTCCATTCCATTCCATTCCATTCCATTCCGTTCTACTCGGGTTGATTCCATTCCATTCCATTCCATTCCATTCCATTCCATTCCATTCGATTCCATTCCAATCCATTCCATTCCAATCCATTCCATTCTACTCGGGTAGATTCCATTCCATTCCATTCCATTCCATTCCATTCCATTCCATTCCATTCCATTCCATTCCATTCCATTCCATTCCATTCCATTCCATTTGATTCCATTCGATTCCATTCCATTCCATTCCATTCCATACCAATCCATTCCATTCTACTCGGGTTGATTCCATTCCATTCCATTCCATTCCACTCCATTCCATTCCATTCCATTCCATTCCATTCCATTCCAATCCATTCCATTCTACTCGGGTTGATTCCATTCCATTCCATTCCATTCCATTCCATTCCATTCCATTCCATTCAATTCCATTCCATTCCATTCCATTCCATTCTATACCATTCCATTCCATTCGATTCCATTCGATTCCATTCGATTCCATTCCATTCCATTCCATTAAATTCCATTCCATTCCATTCCATTCCATTCCATTCCATTCCATTCCATTCCATTCCATTCCATTCCGTTCTACTCGGGTTGATTCCATTCCATTCCATTCCATTCCATTCCATTCCATTCCATTCCATTCCATTCGATTCCATTCAATTCCATTCCATTCCATTCCATTCCAATCCAGTCCATTCTACTCGGGTTGATTTGATTCCATTCCATTCCATTCCATTCCATTCCATTCCATTCCATTCCATTCCATTCCATTCCATTCCATTCCATTCCATTCCATTAAATTCCATTCCATTCCATTCCATTCCATTCCATTCCATTCCATTCCATTCCATTCCATTCCATTCCATTCCGTTCTACTCGGGTTGATTCCATTCCATTCCATTCCATTCCATTCCATTCCATTCCATTCCATTCCATTCCATTCCATTCCATTCCATTCGATTCCATTCAATTCCATTCCATTCCATTCCGTTCCATTCCAATCCATTCCATTCTACTCGGGTTTATTCCATTCCATTCCATTCCATTCCTTTCCATTCCATTCCATTCCATTACGTTCTACTCGGGTTGATTTCATTCCATTCCATTCCATTCCATTCCATTCCATTCCCTTCCATTCCATTCCATTCCTTTCGATTCCATACGATTCCATTCCATTCCATTCCATTCCAATCCATTCCGTTCTACTCGGGTTGATTCCATTCCATCCCATTCCATTCCATTCCATTCCATTCCATTTCAATCCATTCCATTCTCCTCAAGTTGATTCCATTCCATTCCATTCCATTCCATTCCATTCCATTCCATTCCATTCCATTCCATTCCAGTCCATTCCAATCCATTCCATTCTACTCGGGTTGATTCCATTCCATTCCATTCCATTCCATTCCATTCCATTCCATTCCATTCCATTCCATTCCATTCCTTTCGATTCCATTCCATTCCATTCCATTCCATTCCATTCCATTCCATTCCATTCCATTCCATTCCATTCTATTGCATTCCATTCCATTCCATTCCATTCTGTTCTACTCGGGTTGATTCCAATCTATTCCATTCCATTCCATTCCGTTACATTCCATTCCATTCCATTCCATTCCATTCCGTTCCATTCCATTCCATTCCATTCCAGTCCATTCCAATCCATTCCATTCTACTCGGGTTGATTCCATTCCATTCCATTCCATTCCATTCCATTCCATTCCAATCCATTCCATTCTACTTGTGTTGATTCCATTCCATTCCATTCCATTCCATTCCATTCCATTCCATTCGGTTCCATTCCATTCCATTCCATTCCACTACATTCCATTAAATTTTATTCCATTCCATTCCATTCCATTCCTTTCCTTTCCATTCCATTCCATTCCATTCCATTACGTTGTACTCGGGTTGATTTCATTCCATTCCATTCCATTCCATTCCATTCCATTCCATTCCATTACATTCCATTCCACTCGATTCCATTCCATTCCATTCCATTCCATTCCATTCCATTCCATTCCATTCCAATCCATTCCGTTCTACTCGGGTTGATTCCATTCCATTCCATTCCATTCCATTCCATTCCATTCCATTCCATTCCATTTCAATCCATTCCATTCTACTCGGGTTGATTTCATTCCATTCCATTCCATTCCATTCCATTCCATTCCATTCCATTCCATTCCAATCCATTCCATTCTACTCGGGTTGATTCCATTCCATTCCATTCCATTCCATTCCATTCCATTCCATTCCATTCCATTCCATTCCAATCCATTCCATTCAACTCGGGTTGATTCCATTCAATTCCATTCCATTCCATTCCATTCCATTAAATTTTATTCCATTCCATTCCATTCCATTCCTTTCCATTCCATTCCATTCCATTCCATTCCATTACGTTCTACTCGGGTTGATTTCATTCCATTCCATTCCATTCCATTCAATTCCATTCCATTCCATTCCATTCCTTTCGATTCCATACGATTCCATTCCATTCCATTCCATTCCAATCCATTCCGTTCTACTCGGGTTGATTCCATTCCATTACATTCCATTCCATTCCATTCTATACCATTCCATTCCATTCGATTCCATTCGATTCCATTCGATTCCATTCCATTCCATTCCATTAAATTCCATTCCATTCCATTCCATTCCATTCCATTCCATTCCATTCCATTCCATTCCATTCCATTCCATTCCATTCCATTCCATTCCGTTCTACTCGGGTTGATTCCATTCCATTACATTCCATTCCATTCCATTCTATACCATTCCATTCCATTCGATTCCATTCGATTCCATTCAATTCAATTCCATTCCATTCCATTCCAATCCAGTCCATTCTACTCGGGTTGATTTGATTCCATTCCATTCCATTCCATTCCATTCCATTCCATTCCATTCGTTTCCATTCCATTCCATTCCATTCCATTCCAATCGATTCCATTCCATTCCATTCCAATCCATTCCATTCAACTCGGGTTGATTTGATTCCATTCCATTCCATTCCATTCCATTCGATTCCATTCGATTCCATTCCATTCCATTCCATTAAATTCCATTTCATTCCATTCCAGTCCATTCCATTCCATTCCATTCCATTCCATTCCATTCCATTCCGTTCTACTCGGGTTGATTCCATTCCATTCCATTCCATTCCATTCCATTCCATTCCATTCCATTCCATTCCATTCGATTCCATTCAAATCCATTCCATTCCATTCCGTTCCATTCCAATCCATTCCATTCTACTCGGGTTTATTCCATTCCATTTCATTCCATTCCATTCCATTCCATTCCATTCCATTCCATTCCAATCCATTCCATTCTACTCGGGTTGATTCCATTCCATTCCATTCCATTCCATTCCATTCCATTCCATTCCGTTCCATTCCAATCCATTCCATTCTACTCGGGTTGATTCCATTCCATTCCATTCCATTCCATTCGATTCCATTCCGTTCCATTCCAATCCATTCCATTCTACTCGGGTTGATTCCATTCCATTCCATTCCATTCCATTCCATTCCATTCCATTCCGTTCCATTCCAATCCATTCCATTCTACTCGGGTTGATTCCATTCCATTCCATTCCATTCCATTCGATTCCATTCCGTTCCATTCCAATCCATTCCATTCTACTCGGGTTGATTCCATTCCATTCCATTCCATTCCATTCCATTCCATTCCATTCCATTCCATTCCAATCCATTCCATTCAACTCGGGTTGATTCCATTCCATTCCATTCCATTCCATTCCATTCCATTCCGTTCCATTCCAATCCATTCCATTCTACTCGGGTTGATTCCATTCCATTCCATTCCATTCCATTCCATTCCATTCCATTCCATTCCATTCCATTCCAATCCACTCCATTCTACTCGGGTTGATTCCATTCCATTCCATTCCATTCCATTCCATTACATTCCATTCCATTCCATTCCATTAAATTTTATTCCATTCCATTCCATTCCATTCCATTCCATTCCATTACGTTCTACTCGGGTTGATTTCATTCCATTCCATTCCATTCCATTCAATTCCATTCCATTCCATTCCATTCCTTTCGATTCCATACGATTCCATTCCATTCCATTCCATTCCAACCCATTCCGTTCTACTCGGGTTGATTCCATTCCATTCCATTCCATTCCATTCGATTCCATTCCATTCCATTTCAATCCATTCCATTCTACTCGGGTTGATTCCAATCCATTCCATTCCATTCCATTCCATTCCATTCCATTCCATTCCATTCCATTCCATTCCATTCCATTCCAGTCCATTCCTATCCATTCCATTCTATTCGGGTTGATTCCATTCCGTTCCATTCCATTCCATTCCATTCCATTCCATTCCATTCCTTTCGATTCCATTCCATTCCATTCCATTCCATTCCATTCCATTCCATTCCATTCCATTCCATTCCATTCCATTCCATTCTATTGCATTCCATTCCATTCCATTCCATTCCGTTCTACTCGGGTTGATTCCAATCTATTCCATTCCATTCCATTCCGTTACATTCCATTCCATTCCATTCCATTCCATTCCGTTCCATTCCATTCCATTCCATTCCAGTCCATTCCAATCCATTCCATTCTACTAGGGTTGATTCCATTCCATTCCATTCCATTCCATTCCATTCCATTCCATTACATTCCATTCCAATCCATTCCATTCTACTCGGGTTGATTCCATTCCATTCCATTCCATTCCATTCCATTCCATTCCATTCCATTCCATTCCATTCGATTCCATTCCATTCCATTCCATTCCATTCCATTCCATTACATTAAATTTTATTCCATTCCATTCCATTCCATTCCTTTCCTTTCCATTCCATTCCATTCCATTCCATTCCATTCCATTCGATTCCATTCCATTCCATTCCATTCCAATCCATTCCGTTCTACTCGGGTTGATTCCATTCCATTCCATTCCATTCCATTCCATTCCATTCCTTTCGATTCCATTCCATTCCATTCCATTCCATTCCATTCCATTCCATTCCATTCCATTCCATTCCATTCCATTCTATTGCATTCCATTCCATTCCATTCCATTCCGTTCTACTCGGGTTGATTCCATTCCATTCCATTCCATTCCATTCCGTTACATTCCATTCCATTCCATTCCATTCCATTCCGTTCCATTCCATTCCATTCCATTCCAGTCCATTCCAATCCATTCCATTCTACTCGGGTTGATTCCATTCCATTCCATTCCATTCCATTCCATTCCATTACATTCCATTCCAATCCATTCCATTCTACTCGGGTTGATTCCATTCCATTCCATTCCATTCCATTCCATTCCATTCCATTCCATTCCATTCCATTCGATTCCATTCCATTCCATTCCATTCCATTAAATTTTATTCCATTCCATTCCATTCCATTCCTTTCCTTTCCATTCCATTCCATTCCATTCCATTCCATTCCATTCCATTCGATTCCATTCCATTCCATTCCATTCCATTCCATTCCATTCCATTCCATTCCATTCCATTCGATTCCATTCGATTCCATTCCATTCCATTCCTTTAAATTCCCTTCCATTCCATTCCATTCCATTAAATTCCATTGCATTCCATTCCATTCCATTCCGTTCTACTCGGGTTGATTCCATTCCATTCCATTCCATTCCATTCCATTCCATTCCATTCCATTCCATTCCATTCGATTCCATTCGATTCCATTCCATTCCATTCCATTCCAATCCATTCCATTCTACTCGGGTTGATTCCATTCCATTCCATTCCATTCCATTCCATTCCATTCCATTCCATTCCATTCCAATCCATTCCATTCTACTCGGGTTGATTTGATTCCATTCCATTCCATTCCATTCCATTCCAGTCCAGTCCAGTCCATTCCAATCCATTCCATTCTACTCGGGTTGATTCCATTCCATTCCATTCCATTCCATTCCATTCCATTCCATTCCATTCCATTCCATTCCAATCCATTCCATTCTACTCGGGTTGATTCCATTCCATTCCATTCCATTCTATTCCACTCCATTCCATTTCATTCCATTCCATTCCATTTCATTCCATTCCATTCCATTCCATTCCATTCCATTCCATTCCAATCCATTCCATTCTACTCGGGTTGATTTGATTCCATTCCATTCCATTCCATTCCATTCCATTCCATTCCAGTCCATTCCAATCCATTCCATTCTACTCGGCTTGATTTGATTCCATTCCATTCCATTCCATTCCATTCCAGTCCATTCCAATCCATTCCATTCTTCTCGGGTTGATTCCATTCCATTCCATTCCATTCCATTCCATTCCATTCCGTTCTACTCTGGTTGAATTCATTCCTTTCCATTGCATTCCATTCCATTCCATTCCATTCTATGCCATTCGATTCCATTCCATCCCATTTCAATCCATTCCGTTCTACTCGGGTTGATTCCATTCCATTCCATTCCATTCCATTCCATTCCATTCCATTCCATTCCATTCCATTCCAGTCCATTCCAATCCATTCCATTCTACTCGGGTTGATTCCATTCGATTCCATTCCATTCCATTGGATTCCATTCCATTCCATTCCATTCCATTCCATTCCATTCCATTCCATTCGATTCCATTCCATTCCAATCCATTCCATTCCATTCCATTCCATTCCATTCCATTCCTTTCCATTCCATTGGATTCCATTCCATTCCATTCCATTCCATTCCATTCCATTCCATTCCTTTCCATTCCATTCCATTCCATTCCGTTCCACTCGGGTTGATTCCATTCTATTCCATTCCATTCCATTCGATTCCATTCGATTCCATTCGATTCCATTCCATTCCATTCCATTAAATTTCATTCCATTCCATTCAATTCCATTCCATTCCATTCCATTCCATTCCATTCCGTTCGATTCCATTCCATTCCATTCCAATCCAATCCATTCCATTCTACTCCGGTTGATTCCATTGCATTCCATTCCATTCCATTCCATTCCATTACGTTCCATTCCAATCCATTCCATTCTACTCGGGTTGATTCCATTCCATTCCATTCCATTCCATTCCATTCCATTCCAATCCATTCCATTCTACTCGGGTTGATTCCATTCCATTCCATTCCATTCCATTCCAATCCATTCCATTCAACTCGGGTTGATTAAATTCAATTACATTCCATTCCATTCCATTCCATTCCATTCCATTCCATTCCATTAAATTTTATTCCATTCCATTCCATTCCATTCCTTTCCATTCCATTACGTTCTACTCGGGTTGATTTCATTCCATTCCATTCCATTCCATTCCATTCCATTCCATTCCATTCCATTCCATTCCATTCCATTCCTTTCGATTCCATACGATTCCATTCCATTCCATTCCATTCCAATCCATTCCGTTCTACTCGGGTTGATTCCATTCCATTCCATTCCATTCCATTCGATTCCATTCCATTCCATTTCAATCCATTCCATTCTACTCGGGTTGATTCCATTCCATTCCATTCCATTCCATTCCATTCAATTCCATTCCATTCCATTCCAGTCCATTCCAATCCATTCCATTCTACTCGGGTTGATTCCATTCCATTCCATTCCATTCCATTCCATTCCATTCCATTCCATTCCATTCCATTCCATTCCATTCCATTCCATTCCATTCCATTCCATTCCATTCCATTCCTTTCAATTCCATTCCATTCCATTCCATTCCATTCCATTCCATTCCATTCCATTCCATTCCATTCCATTCCATTCCATTCTATTGCATTCCATTCCATTCCATTCCATTCCGTTCTACTCGGGTTGATTCCAATCTATTCTATTCCATTCTATTCCGTTACATTCCATTCCATTCCATTCCATTCCATTCCGTTCCACTCCATTCCATTCCATTCCAGTCCATTCCAATCCATTCCATTCTACTCGGGTTGATTCCATTCCATTCCATTCCATTCCATTACATTCCATTCCAATCCATTCCATTCTACTTGGGTTGATACCATTCCATTCCATTCCATTCCATTCCATTCCATTCCATTCCATTCCATTCCATTCGATTCCATTCCATTCCATTAAATTTTATTCCATTCCATTCCATTCCATTCCTTTCCTTTCCATTCCATTCCATTCCATTCCATTACGTTGTACTCGGGTTGATTTCATTCCATTCCATTCCATTCCATTCCATTCCATTCCATTCCATTACATTCCATTCCACTCGATTCCATTCCATTCCATTCCATTCCATTCCATTCCATTCCATTCCAATCCATTCCGTTCTACTCGGGTTGATTCCATTCCATTCCATTCCATTCCATTCCATTCCATTCCATTCCATTTCAATCCATTCCATTCTACTCGGGTTGATTCCATTCCATTCCATTCCATTCCATTCCATTCCATTCCATTCCATTCCATTCCATTCCAATCCATTCCATTCTACTCGGGTTGATTCCATTCCATTCCATTCCATTCCATTCCATTCCATTCCATTCCATTCCATTCCATTCCAATCCATTCCATTCAACTCGGGTTGATTCCATTCAATTCCATTCCATTCCATTCCATTCCATTCCATTAAATTTTATTCCATTCCATTCCATTCCATTCCTTTCCATTCCATTCCATTCCATTCCATTCCATTACGTTCTACTCGGGTTGATTTCATTCCATTCCATTCCATTCCATTCAATTCCATTCCATTCCATTCCATTCCTTTCGATTCCATACGATTCCATTCCATTCCATTCCATTCCAATCCATTCCGTTCTACTCGGGTTGATTCCATTCCATTCCATTCCATTCCATTCTATACCATTCCATTCCATTCGATTCCATTCGATTCCATTCGATTCCATTCCATTCCATTCCATTAAATTCCATTCCATTCCATTCCATTCCATTCCATTCCATTCCATTCCATTCCATTCCATTCCATTCCATTCCGTTCTACTCGGGTTGATTCCATTCCATTCCATTCCATTCCATTCCATTCCATTCCATTCCATTCCATTCCATTCCATTCCATTCCATTCCATTCCATTCGATTCCATTCAATTCCATTCCATTCCATTCCATTCCAATCCAGTCCATTGTACTCGGGTTGATTTGATTCCATTCCATTCCATTCCATTCCATTCCATTCGATTCCATTCGATTCCATTCTATTCCATTC
This sequence comes from Gorilla gorilla gorilla, assembly GCF_029281585.2. Taxonomy (NCBI): domain Eukaryota; kingdom Metazoa; phylum Chordata; class Mammalia; order Primates; family Hominidae; genus Gorilla; species Gorilla gorilla. The sequence continues at coordinate 21,483,263 of NC_073241.2, forward strand.
CATTCCAATCCATTCCATTCTACTCGGGTTGATTCCATTCCATTCCATTCCATTCCATTCCATTCCATTCCATTCCATTCCATTCCAATCCATTCCATTCTACTCGGGTTGATTTGATTCCATTCCATTCCATTCCATTCCATTCCAGTCCAGTCCAGTCCATTCCAATCCATTCCATTCTACTCGGGTTGATTCCATTCCATTCCATTCCATTCCATTCCATTCCATTCCATTCCATTCCATTCCATTCCATTCCAATCCATTCCATTCTACTCGGGTTGATTCCATTCCATTCCATTCCATTCTATTCCACTCCATTCCATTTCATTCCATTCCATTCCATTTCATTCCATTCCATTCCATTCCATTCCATTCCATTCCATTCCATTCCATTCCATTCCATTCGATTCCATTCAATTCCATTCCATTCCAATCCAGTCCATTGTACTCGGGTTGATTTGATTCCATTCCATTCCATTCCATTCCATTCCATTCCATTCCATTCCATTCCATTCCATTCCATTCCATTCCATTCCATTCCATTCCATTCCATTCGATTCCATTCCATTCCATTCCAATCCATTCCATTCAACTCGGGTTGATTTGATTCCATTCCATCCCATTCCATTCCATTCGATTCCATTCGATTCCATTCCATTCCATTCCATTAAATTCCTTTTCATTCCATTCCAGTCCATTCCATTCCATTCCATTCCATTCCATTCCATTCCATTCCATTCCATTCCATTAAATTTTATTCCATTCCATTCCATTCCATTCCTTTCCTTTCCATTCCATTCCATTCCATTCCATTCCATTCCATTCCATTCCATTCCATTCCATTCCATTCCATTCCATTCCATTCCATTCCATTCGATTCCATTCGATTCCATTCCATTCCATTCCTTTAAATTCCCTTCCATTCCATTCCATTCCATTAAATTCCATTGCATTCCATTCCATTCCATTCCGTTCTACTCGGGTTGATTCCATTCCATTCCATTCCATTCCATTCCATTCCATTCCATTCCATTCCATTCCATTCGATTCCATTCGATTCCATTCCATTCCATTCCATTCCAATCCATTCCATTCTACTCGGGTTGATTCCATTCCATTCCATTCCATTCCATTCCATTCCATTCCATTCCATTCCATTCCAATCCATTCCATTCTACTCGGGTTGATTTGATTCCATTCCATTCCATTCCATTCCATTCCAGTCCAGTCCAGTCCATTCCAATCCATTCCATTCTACTCGGGTTGATTCCATTCCATTCCATTCCATTCCATTCCATTCCATTCCATTCCATTCCATTCCATTCCATTCCAATCCATTCCATTCTACTCGGGTTGATTCCATTCCATTCCATTCCATTCTATTCCACTCCATTCCATTTCATTCCATTCCATTCCATTTCATTCCATTCCATTCCATTCCATTCCATTCCATTCCATTCCAATCCATTCCATTCTACTCGGGTTGATTTGATTCCATTCCATTCCATTCCATTCCATTCCATTCCATTCCATTCCAGTCCATTCCAATCCATTCCATTCTACTCGGCTTGATTTGATTCCATTCCATTCCATTCCATTCCATTCCAGTCCATTCCAATCCATTCCATTCTTCTCGGGTTGATTCCATTCCATTCCATTCCATTCCATTCCATTCCATTCCGTTCTACTCTGGTTGAATTCATTCCTTTCCATTGCATTCCATTCCATTCCATTCCATTCTATGCCATTCGATTCCATTCCATCCCATTTCAATCCATTCCGTTCTACTCGGGTTGATTCCATTCCATTCCATTCCATTCCATTCCATTCCATTCCATTCCATTCCATTCCATTCCATTCCAGTCCATTCCAATCCATTCCATTCTACTCGGGTTGATTCCATTCGATTCCATTCCATTCCATTGGATTCCATTCCATTCCATTCCATTCCATTCCATTCCATTCCATTCCATTCCATTCGATTCCATTCCATTCCAATCCATTCCATTCCATTCCATTCCATTCCATTCCATTCCTTTCCATTCCATTGGATTCCATTCCATTCCATTCCATTCCATTCCATTCCATTCCATTCCTTTCCATTCCATTCCATTCCATTCCGTTCCACTCGGGTTGATTCCATTCTATTCCATTCCATTCCATTCGATTCCATTCGATTCCATTCGATTCCATTCCATTCCATTCCATTAAATTTCATTCCATTCCATTCAATTCCATTCCATTCCATTCCATTCCATTCCATTCCGTTCGATTCCATTCCATTCCATTCCAATCCAATCCATTCCATTCTACTCCGGTTGATTCCATTGCATTCCATTCCATTCCATTCCATTCCATTACGTTCCATTCCAATCCATTCCATTCTACTCGGGTTGATTCCATTCCATTCCATTCCATTCCATTCCATTCCATTCCAATCCATTCCATTCTACTCGGGTTGATTCCATTCCATTCCATTCCATTCCATTCCAATCCATTCCATTCAACTCGGGTTGATTAAATTCAATTACATTCCATTCCATTCCATTCCATTCCATTCCATTCCATTCCATTAAATTTTATTCCATTCCATTCCATTCCATTCCTTTCCATTCCATTACGTTCTACTCGGGTTGATTTCATTCCATTCCATTCCATTCCATTCCATTCCATTCCATTCCATTCCATTCCTTTCGATTCCATACGATTCCATTCCATTCCATTCCATTCCAATCCATTCCGTTCTACTCGGGTTGATTCCATTCCATTCCATTCCATTCCATTCGATTCCATTCCATTCCATTTCAATCCATTCCATTCTACTCGGGTTGATTCCATTCCATTCCATTCCATTCCATTCCATTCAATTCCATTCCATTCCATTCCAGTCCATTCCAATCCATTCCATTCTACTCGGGTTGATTCCATTCCATTCCATTCCATTCCATTCCATTCCATTCCATTCCATTCCATTCCATTCCATTCCTTTCAATTCCATTCCATTCCATTCCATTCCATTCCATTCCATTCCATTCCATTCCATTCCATTCCATTCCATTCCATTCCATTCCATTCTATTGCATTCCATTCCATTCCATTCCATTCCGTTCTACTCGGGTTGATTCCAATCTATTCCATTCCATTCTATTCCGTTACATTCCATTCCATTCCATTCCATTCCATTCCGTTCCACTCCATTCCATTCCATTCCAGTCCATTCCAATCCATTCCATTCTACTCGGGTTGATTCCATTCCATTCCATTCCATTCCATTACATTCCATTCCAATCCATTCCATTCTACTTGGGTTGATACCATTCCATTCCATTCCATTCCATTCCATTCCATTCCATTCCATTCCATTCGATTCCATTCCATTCCATTAAATTTTATTCCATTCCATTCCATTCCATTCCTTTCCTTTCCATTCCATTCCATTCCATTCCATTACGTTGTACTCGGGTTGATTTCATTCCATTCCATTCCATTCCATTCCATTACATTCCATTCCACTCGATTCCATTCCATTCCATTCCATTCCATTCCATTCCATTCCATTCCAATCCATTCCGTTCTACTCGGGTTGATTCCATTCCATTCCATTCCATTCCATTCCATTCCATTCCATTCCATTTCAATCCATTCCATTCTACTCGGGTTGATTCCATTCCATTCCATTCCATTCCATTCCATTCCATTCCATTCCATTCCATTCCATTCCATTCCAATCCATTCCATTCTACTCGGGTTGATTCCATTCCATTCCATTCCATTCCATTCCATTCCATTCCATTCCATTCCATTCCAATCCATTCCATTCAACTCGGGTTGATTCCATTCAATTCCATTCCATTCCATTCCATTCCATTCCATTAAATTTTATTCCATTCCATTCCATTCCATTCCTTTCCATTCCATTCCATTCCATTCCATTCCATTACGTTCTACTCGGGTTGATTTCATTCCATTCCATTCCATTCCATTCAATTCCATTCCATTCCATTCCATTCCTTTCGATTCCATACGATTCCATTCCATTCCATTCCATTCCAATCCATTCCGTTCTACTCGGGTTGATTCCATTCCGTTCCATTCCATTCCATTCTATACCATTCCATTCCATTCGATTCCATTCGATTCCATTCGATTCCATTCCATTCCATTCCATTAAATTCCATTCCATTCCATTCCATTCCATTCCATTCCATTCCATTCCATTCCATTCCATTCCATTCCATTCCGTTCTACTCGGGTTGATTCCATTCCATTCCATTCCATTCCATTCCATTCCATTCCATTCCATTCCATTCCATTCCATTCCATTCCATTCGATTCCATTCAATTCCATTCCATTCCATTCCATTCCAATCCAGTCCATTGTACTCGGGTTGATTTGATTCCATTCCATTCCATTCCATTCCATTCCATTCCATTCCATTCCATTCCATTCCATTCCATTCCATTCCATTCGATTCCATTCCATTCCATTCCAATCCATTCCATTCAACTCGGGTTGATTTGATTCCATTCCATCCCATTCCATTCCATTCGATTCCATTCGATTCCATTCCATTCCATTCCATTAAATTCCATTTCATTCCATTCCAGTCCATTCCATTCCATTCCATTCCATTCCATTCCATTCCATTCCATTCCATTCCATTCCATTCCGTTCTACCCGGGTTGATTCCATTCCATTCCATTCCATTCCATTCCATTCCATTCCATTCCATTCCATTCCATTCAATTCCATTCCATTCCATTCCATTCCATTCCATTCCATTCCTTTCGATTCCATACGATTCCATTCCATTCCATTCCATTCCAATCCATTCCGTTCTACTCGGGTTGATTCCATTCCATTCCATTCCATTCCATTCGATTCCATCCCATTCCATTTCAATCCATTCCATTCTACTCGGGTTGATTCCATTCCATTCCATTCCATTCCATTCCATTCCATTCCATTCCATTCCATTCCATTCCATTCCATTCCATTCCATTCCATTCCATTCCATTCCATTCGATTCCATTCAATTCCATTCCATTCCATTCCATTCCAATCCAGTCCATTGTACTCGGGTTGATTTGATTCCATTCCATTCCATTCCATTCCATTCCATTCCATTCCATTCCATTCCATTCCATTCCATTCCATTCGATTCCATTCCATTCCATTCCAATCCATTCCATTCAACTCGGGTTGATTTGATTCCATTCCATCCCATTCCATTCCATTCGATTCCATTCCATTCCATTCCATTCCATTCCATTAAATTCCATTTCATTCCATTCCAGTCCATTCCATTCCATTCCATTCCATTCCATTCCATTCCATTCCATTCCGTTCTACCCGGGTTGATTCCATTCCATTCCATTCCATTCCATTCCATTCCATTCCATTCCATTCCATTCCATTCCATTCAATTCCATTCCATTCCATTCCATTCCATTCCATTCCATTCCTTTCGATTCCATACGATTCCATTCCATTCCATTCCATTCCAATCCATTCCGTTCTACTCGGGTTGATTCCATTCCATTCCATTCCATTCCATTCGATTCCATCCCATTCCATTTCAATCCATTCCATTCTACTCGGGTTGATTCCATTCCATTCCATTCCATTCCATTCCATTCCATTCCATTCCATTCCATTCCATTCCATTCCATTCCATTCCTTTCAATTCCATTCCATTCCATTCCATTCCATTCCATTCCATTCCATTCCATTCCATTCCATTCCATTCCATTCCATTCCATTCTATTGCATTCCATTCCATTCCATTCCATTCCGTTCTACTCGGGTTGATTCCAATCTATTCCATTCCATTCTATTCCGTTACATTCCATTCCATTCCATTCCATTCCATTCCGTTCCACTCCATTCCATTCCATTCCAGTCCATTCCAATCCATTCCATTCTACTCGGGTTGATTCCATTCCATTCCATTCCATTCCATTACATTCCATTCCAATCCATTCCATTCTACTTGGGTTGATACCATTCCATTCCATTCCATTCCATTCCATTCCATTCGATTCCATTCCATTCCATTAAATTTTATTCCATTCCATTCCATTCCATTCCTTTCCTTTCCATTCCATTCCATTCCATTCCATTACGTTGTACTCGGGTTGATTTCATTCCATTCCATTCCATTCCATTCCATTCCATTCCATTCCATTACATTACATTCCATTCCACTCGATTCCATTCCATTCCATTCCATTCCATTCCATTCCATTCCATTCCATTCCAATCCATTCCGTTCTACTCGGGTTGATTCCATTCCATTCCATTCCATTCCATTCCATTCCATTCCATTCCATTTCAATCCATTCCATTCTACTCGGGTTGATTCCATTCCATTCCATTCCATTCCATTCCATTCCATTCCATTCCATTCCATTCCATTCCAATCCATTCCATTCTACTCGGGTTGATTCCATTCCATTCCATTCCATTCCATTCCATTCCATTCCATTCCATTCCATTCCATTCCATTCCATTCCAATCCATTCCATTCAACTCGGGTTGATTCCATTCAATTCCATTCCATTCCATTCCATTCCATTCCATTAAATTTTATTCCATTCCATTCCATTCCATTCCTTTCCATTCCATTCCATTCCATTCCATTCCATTACGTTCTACTCGGGTTGATTTCATTCCATTCCATTCCATTCCATTCAATTCCATTCCATTCCATTCCATTCCTTTCGATTCCATACGATTCCATTCCATTCCATTCCATTCCAATCCATTCCGTTCTACTCGGGTTGATTCCATTCCATTCCATTCCATTCCATTCTATACCATTCCATTCCATTCGATTCCATTCGATTCCATTCGATTCCATTCCATTCCATTCCATTAAATTCCATTCCATTCCATTCCATTCCATTCCATTCCATTCCATTCCATTCCATTCCATTCCATTCCGTTCTACTCGGGTTGATTCCATTCCATTCCATTCCATTCCATTCCATTCCATTCCATTCCATTCCATTCCATTCCATTGCATTCCATTCCATTCCATTCGATTCCATTCAATTCCATTCCTTTCCATTCCATTCCAATCCAGTCCATTGTACTCGGGTTGATTTGATTCCATTCCATTCCATTCCATTCCATTCCATTCCATTCCATTCCATTCCATTCCATTCCATTCCATTCCATTCCATTCCATTCCATTCGATTCCATTCCATTCCATTCCAATCCATTCCATTCAACTCGGGTTGATTTGATTCCATTCCATCCCATTCCATTCCATTCGATTCCATTCGATTCCATTCCATTCCATTCCATTAAATTCCATTTCATTCCATTCCAGTCCATTCCATTCCATTCCATTCCATTCCATTCCATTCCATTCCGTTCTACTCGGGTTGATTCCATTCCATTCCATTCCATTCCATTCCATTCCATTCCATTCCATTCCATTCGATTCCATTCAAATCCATTCCATTCCATTCCGTTCCATTCCAATCCATTCCATTCTACTCGGGTTTATTCCATTCCATTTCATTCCATTCCATTCCATTCCATTCCATTCCATTCCATTCCAATCCATTCCATTCTACACGGGTTGATTCCATTCCATTCCATTCCATTCCATTCCATTCCATTCCATTCCGTTCCATTCCAATCCATTCCATTCTACTCGGGTTGATTCCATTCTATTCCATTCCATTCCATTCCATTCCATTCCATTCCATTCCAATCCATTCCATTCTACTCGGGTTGATTCCATTCCATTCCATTCCATTCCATTCCATTCCATTCCATTCCAATCCATTCCATTCAACTCGGGTTGATTCCATTCCATTCCATTCCATTCCATTCCATTCCATTCCGTTCCATTCCAATCCATTCCATTCTACTCGGGTTGATTCCATTCCATTCCATTCCATTCCATTCCATTCCATTCCATTCCATTCCAATCCATTCCATTCTACTCGGGTTGATTCCATTCCATTCCATTCCATTCCATTCCATTCCATTCCATTCCATTCCATTAAATTTTATTCCATTCCATTCCATTCCATTCCATTCCATTCCATTCCATTCCATTCCATTACGTTCTACTCGGGTTGATTTCATTCCATTCCATTCCATTCCATTCAATTCCATTCCATTCCATTCCATTCCTTTCGATTCCATACGATTCCATTCCATTCCATTCCATTCCAACCCATTCCGTTCTACTCGGGTTGATTCCATTCCATTCCATTCCATTCCATTCGATTGCATTCCATTCCATTTCAATCCATTCCATTCTACTCGGGTTGATTCCATTCCATTCCATTCCATTCCATTCCATTCCATTCCATTCCATTCCATTCCATTCCATTCCAGTCCATTCCTATCCATTCCATTCTATTCGGGTTGATTCCATTCCGTTCCATTCCATTCCATTCCATTCCATTCCATTCCATTCCTTTCGATTCCATTCCATTCCATTCCATTCCATTCCATTCCATTCCATTCCATTCCATTCCATTCTATTGCATTCCATTCCATTCCATTCCATTCCGTTCTACTCGGGTTGATTCCAATCTATTCCATTCCATTCCATTCCGTTACATTCCATTCCATTCCATTCCATTCCATTCCGTTCCATTCCATTCCATTCCATTCCAGTCCATTCCAATCCATTCCATTCTACTCGGGTTGATTCCATTCCATTCCATTCCATTCCATTCCATTCCATTCCAATACATTCCATTCCAATCCATTCCATTCTACTCGGGTTGATTCCATTCCATTCCATTCCTTTCCATTCCATTCCATTCCATTCCATTCCATTCCATTCCATTCGATTCCATGCCATTCCATTCCATTCCATTCCATTCCATTCCATTAAATTTTATTCCATTCCATTCCATTCCATTCCTTTCCTTTCCATTCCATTCCATTCCATTCCATTCCATTCCATTCCATTCGATTCCATTCCATTCCATTCCATTCCAATCCATTCCATTCTACTCGGGTTGATTCCATTCCATTCCATTCCATTCCATTCCATTCCATTCCATTCCATTCCATTCCTTTCGATTCCATTCCATTCCATTCCATTCCATTCCATTCCATTCCATTCCATTCCATTCCATTCCATTCCATTCCATTCCATTCTATTGCATTCCATTCCATTCCATTCCATTCCGTTCTACTCGGGTTGATTCCAATCTATTCCATTCCATTCCATTCGGTTACATTCCATTCCATTCCATTCCATTCCATTCCGTTCCATTCCATTCCATTCCATTCCAGTCCATTCCAATCCATTCCGTTCTACTCGGGTTGATTCCATTCCATTCCATTCCATTCCATTCCATTCCATTCCATTCCATTCCATTCCATTCCATTCGATTCCATTCGATTCCATTCCATTCCATTCCATTCCAATCCATTCCATTCTACTCGGGTTGATTCCATTCCATTCCATTCCATTCTATTCCATTCCATTCCATTCCAATCCATTCCATTCTACTCGGGTTGATTTGATTCCATTCCATTCCATTCCATTCCATTCCAGTCCAGTCCAGTCCATTCCAATCCATTCCATTCTACTCGGGTTGATTCCATTCCATTCCATTCCATTCCATTCCATTCCATTCCATTCCATTCCAATCCATTCCATTCTACTCGGGTTGATTCCATTCCATTCCATTCCATTCTATTCCACTCCATTCCATTTCATTCCATTCCATTCCATTTCATTCCATTCCATTCCATTCCATTCCATTGCATTCCATTCCAATCCATTCCATTCTACTCGGGTTGATTTGATTCCATTCCATTCCATTCCATTCCATTCCATTCCATTCCATTCCAGTCCATTCCAATCCATTCCATTCTACTCGGCTTGATTTGATTCCATTCCATTCCATTCCATTACATTCCAGTCCATTCCAATCCATTCCATTCTTCTCGGGTTGATTCCATTCCATTCCATTCCATTCCATTCCATTCCATTCCGTTCTACTCTGGTTGAATTCATTCCTTTCCATTGCATTCCATTCCATTCCATTCCATTCTATGCCATTCGATTCCATTCCATCCCATTTCAATCCATTCCGTTCTACTCGGGTTGATTCCATTCCATTCCATTCCATTCCATTCCATTCCATTCCATTCCATTCCATTCCATTCCATTCTATTGCATTCCATTCCATTCCATTCCATTCCGTTCTACTCGGGTTGATTCCAATCTATTCCATTCCATTCCATTCCGTTACATTCCATTCCATTCCATTCCATTCCATTCCGTTCCATTCCATTCCATTCCATTCCAGTCCATTCCAATCCATTCCATTCTACTCGGGTTGATTCCATTCCATTCCATTCCATTCTATTCCATTCCATTCCATTACATTCCATTCCAATCCATTCCATTCTACTCGGGTTGATTCCATTCCATTCCATTCCATTCCATTCCATTCCATTCCATTCCATTCCATTCCATTCGATTCCATTCCATTCCATTCCATTCCATTAAATTTTATTCCATTCCATTCCATTCCATTCCTTTCCTTTCCATTCCATTCCATTCCATTCCATTCCATTCCATTCGATTCCATTCCATTCCATTCCATTCCAATCCATTCCGTTCTACTCGGGTTGATTCCATTCCATTCCATTCCATTCCATTCCATTCCATTCCATTCCATTCCATTCCATTCGATTCCATTCCATTCCATTCCTTTAAATTCCCTTCCATTCCATTCCATTCCATTAAATTCCATTGCATTCCATTCCTTCCATTCCGTTCTACTCGGGTTGATTCCATTCCATTCCATTCCATTCCATTCCATTCCATTCCATTCCATTCCATTCGATTCCATTCGATTCCATTCCATTCCAATCCATTCCATTCTACTCGGGTTGATTCCATTCCATTCCATTCCATTCCATTCCATTCCATTCCATTCCATTCCAATCCATTCCATTCTACTCGGGTTGATTCCATTCCATTCCATTCCATTCCATTCCATTCCATTCCATTCCATTCCAATCCATTCCATTCAACTCGGGTTGATTCCATTCCATTCCATTCCATTCCATTCCATTCCATTCCATTCCGTTCCATTCCATTCCATTCCATTAAATTTTATTCCATTCCATTCCATTCCATTCCATTCCATTCCATTCCATTACGTTCTACTCGGGTTGATTTCATTCCATTCCATTCCATTCCATTCAATTCCATTCCATTCCATTCCATTCCTTTCGATTCCATACGATTCCATTCCATTCCATTCCATTCCAACCCATTCCGTTCTACTCGGGTTGATTCCATTCCATTCCATTCCATTCCATTCGATTCCATTCCATTGCATTTCAATCCATTCCATTCTACTCGGGTTGATTCCATTCCATTCCATTCCATTCCATTCCATTCCATTCCATTCCATTCCATTCCATTCCATTCCATTCCATTCCAGTCCATTCCTATCCATTCAATTCTATTCGGGTTGATTCCATTCCGTTCCATTCCATTCCATTCCATTCCATTCCATTCCTTTCGATTCCATTCCATTCCATTCCATTCCATTCCTTTCCATTCCATTCCATTCCATTCCATTCCATTCCATTCTATTGCATTCCATTCCATTCCATTCCATTCCGTTCTACTCGGGTTGATTCCAATCTATTCCATTCCATTCCATTCCGTTACATTCCATTCCATTCCATTCCATTCCATTCCGTTCCATTCCATTCCATTCCATTCCAGTCCATTCCAATCCATTCCATTCTACTCGGGTTGATTCCATTCCATTCCATTCCATTCCATTCCATTCCATTCCATTACATTCCATTCCAATCCATTCCATTCTACTCGGGTTGATTCCATTCCATTCCATTCCTTTCCATTCCATTCCATTCCATTCCATTCCATTCGATTCCATTCCATTCCATTCCATTCCATTCCATTCCATTAAATTTTATTCCATTCCATTCCATTCCATTCCTTTCCTTTCCATTCCATTCCATTCCATTCCATTCCATTCCATTCGATTCCATTCCATTCCATTCCATTCCAATCCATTCCATTCTACTCGGGTTGATTCCATTCCATTCCATTCCATTCCATTCCATTCCATTCCATTCCATTCCTTTCGATTCCATTCCATTCCATTCCATTCCATTCCATTCCATTCCATTCCATTCCATTCCATTCCATTCCATTCCATTCTATTGCATTCCATTCCATTCCATTCCATTCCGTTCTACTCGGGTTGATTCCAATCTATTCCATTCCATTCCATTCCGTTACATTCCATTCCATTCCATTCCATTCCATTCCGTTCCATTCCATTCCATTCCATTCCAGTCCATTCCAATCCATTCCATTCTACTCGGGTTGATTCCATTCCATTCCATTCCATTCCATTCCATTCCATTCCATTACATTCCATTCCAATCCATTCCATTCTACTCGGGTTGATTCCATTCCATTCCATTCCATTCCATTCCATTCCATTCCATTCCATTCCATTCCATTCCATTCGATTCCATTCCATTCCATTCCATTCAATTAAATTTTATTCCATTCCATTCCATTCCATTCCTTTCCTTTCCATTCCATTCCATTCCATTCCATTCCATTCCATTCGATTCCATTCCATTCCATTACATTCCAATCCATTCCGTTCTACTCGGGTTGATTCCATTCCATTCCATTCCATTCCATTCCATTCCATTCCATTCCATTCCATTCGATTCCATTCGATTCCATTCCATTCCATTCCTTTAAATTCCCTTCCATTCCATTCCATTCCATTAAATTCCATTGCATTCCATTCCATTCCATTCCGTTCTACTCGGGTTGATTCCATTCCATTCCATTCCATTCCATTCCATTCCATTCCATTCCATTCCATTCCATTCGATTCCATTCGATTCCATTCCATTCCATTCCATTCCAATCCATTCCATTCTACTCGGGTTGATTCCATTCCATTCCATTCCATTCCATTCCATTCCATTCCATTCCATTCCATTCCATTCCATTCGATTCCATTCGATTCCATTCCATTCCATTCCTTTAAATTCCCTTCCATTCCATTCCATTCCATTAAATTCCATTGCATTCCATTCCATTCCATTCCGTTCTACTCGGGTTGATTCCATTCCATTCCATTCCATTCCATTCCATTCCATTCCATTCCATTCCATTCGATTCCATTCGATTCCATTCCATTCCATTCCATTCCAATCCATTCCATTCTACTCGGGTTGATTCCATTCCATTCCATTCCATTCCATTCCATTCCATTCCATTCCATTCCATTCCAATCCATTCCATTCTACTCGGGTTGATTCCATTCCATTCCATTCCATTCCATTCCATTCCATTCCAATCCATTCCATTCAACTCGGGTTGATTCCATTCCATTCCATTCCATTCCATTCCATTCCATTCCGTTCCATTCCATTCCATTCCATTAAATTTTATTCCATTCCATTCCATTCCATTCCATTCCATTCCATTCCATTACGTTCTACTCGGGTTGATTTCATTCCATTCCATTCCATTCCATTCCATTCCATTCCATTCCATTCCATTCCTTTCGATTCCATACGATTCCATTCCATTCCATTCCATTCCAACCCATTCCTTTCTACTCGGGTTGATTCCATTCCATTCCATTCCATTCCATTCGATTCCATTCCATTCCATTTCAATCCATTCCATTCTACTCGGGTTGATTCCATTCCATTCCATTCCATTCCATTCCATTCCATTCCATTCCATTCCATTCCATTCCAGTCCATTCCTATCCATTCCATTCTATTCGGGTTGATTCCATTCCGTTCCATTGCATTCCATTCCATTCCATTCCATTCCATTCCTTTCGATTCCGTTCCATTCCATTCCATTCCATTCCATTCCATTCCATTCCATTCCATTCCATTCTATTGCATTCCATTCCATTCCATTCCATTCCGTTCTACTCGGGTTGATTCCAATCTATTCCATTCCATTCCATTCCGTTACATTCCATTCCATTCCATTCCATTCCATTCCGTTCCATTCCATTCCGTTCCATTCCAGTCCATTCCAATCCATTCCATTCTACTCGGGTTGATTCCATTCCATTCCGTTCCATTCCATTCCATTCCATTCCTTTCGATTCCATTCCATTCCATTCCATTCCATTCCATTCCATTCCATTCCATTCCATTCCATTCTATTGCATTCCATTCCATTCCATTCCATTCCGTTCTACTCGGGTTGATTCCAATCTATTCCATTCCATTCCTTTCCGTTACATTCCATTCCATTCCATTCCATTCCATTCCGTTCCATTCCATTCCATTCCATTCCAGTCCATTCCAATCCATTCCATTCTACTCGGGTTGATTCCATTCCATTCCATTCCATTCCATTCCATTCCATTACATTACATTCCATTCCAATCGATTCCATTCTACTCGGGTTGATTCCATTCCATTCCATTCCATTCCATTCCATTCCATTCCATTCCATTCCATTCCATTCCATTCCATTCCATTAAATTTTATTCCATTCCATTCCATTCCATTCCATTCCTTTCCTTTCCATTCCATTCCATTCCATTCCTTTCCATTCCATTCGATTCCATTCCATTCCATTCCATTCCAATCCATTCCGTTCTACTCGGGTTGATTCCATTCCATTCCATTCCATTCCATTCCATTCCATTCCATTCCATTCCATTCCATTCCATTCGATTCCATTCGATTCCATTCCATTCCATTCCTTTAAATTCCCTTCCATTCCATTCGATTCCATTAAATTCCATTGCATTCCATTCCATTCCATTCCGTTCTACTCGGGTTGATTCCATTCCATTCCATTCCATTCCATTCCATTCCATTCCATTCCATTCCATTCCATTCCATTCGATTCCATTCGATTCCATTCCATTCCATTCCATTCCAATCCATTCCATTCTATTCGGGTTGATTCCATTCCATTCCATTCCATTCCATTCCATTCCATTCCATTCCATTCCAATCCATTCCATTCTACTCGGGTTGATTTGATTCCATTCCATTCCATTCCATTCCATTCCAGTCCAGTCCAGTCCATTCCAATCCATTCCATTCTACTCGGGTTGATTCCATTCCATTCCATTCCATTCCATTCCATTCCATTCCATTCCATTCCAATCCATTCCATTCTACTCGGGTTGATTCCATTCCATTCCATTCCATTCTATTCCACTCCATTCCATTTCATTCCATTCCATTCCATTTCATTCCATTCCATTCCATTTCATTCCATTCCATTCCATTCCATTCCATTCCATTCCATTCCAATCCATTCCATTCTACTCGGGTTGATTTGATTCCATTCCATTCCATTCCATTCCATTCCATTCCATTCCATTCCATTCCAGTCCATTCCAATCCATTCCATTCTACTCGGCTTGATTTGATTCCATTCCATTCCATTCCATTCCATTCCAGTCCATTCCAATCCATTCCATTCTTCTCGGGGTGATTCCATTCCATTCCATTCCATTCCATTCCATTCCATTCCGTTCTACTCTGGTTGAATTCATTCCTTTCCATTGCATTCCATTCCATTCCATTCCATTCTATGCCATTCGATTCCATTCCATCCCATTTCAATCCATTCAGTTCTACTCGGGTTGATTCCAATCTATTCCATTCCATTCTATTCCGTTACATTCCATTCCATTCCATTCCATTCCATTCCGTTCCACTCCATTCCATTCCATTCCAGTCCATTCCAATCCATTCCATTCTACTCGGGTTGATTCCATTCCATTCCATTCCATTCCATTCCATTCCATTCCATTCCATTCCATTCCATTCGATTCCATTCCATTCCATTAAATTTTATTCCATTCCATTCCATTCCATTCCTTTCCTTTCCATTCCATTCCATTCCATTCCATTACGTTGTACTCGGGTTGATTTCATTCCATTCCATTCCATTCCATTCCATTCCATTCCATTCCATTACATTCCATTCCACTCGATTCCATTCCATTCCATTCCATTCCATTCCATTCCATTCCATTCCATTCCAATCCATTCCGTTCTACTCGGGTTGATTCCATTCCATTCCATTCCATTCCATTCCATTCCATTCCATTCCATTTCAATCCATTCCATTCTACTCGGGTTGATTCCATTCCATTCCATTCCATTCCATTCCATTCCATTCCATTCCATTCCATTCCATTCCAATCCATTCCATTCTACTCGGGTTGATTCCATTCCATTCCATTCCATTCCATTCCATTCCATTCCATTCCATTCCATTCCATTCCAATCCATTCCATTCAACTCGGGTTGATTCCATTCAATTCCATTCCATTCCATTCCATTAAATTTTATTCCATTCCATTCCATTCCATTCCTTTCCATTCCATTCCATTCCATTCCATTCCATTACGTTCTACTCGGGTTGATTTCATTCCATTCCATTCCATTCCATTCAATTCCATTCCATTCCATTCCATTCCTTTCGATTCCATACGATTCCATTCCATTCCATTCCATTCCAATCCATTCCGTTCTACTCGGGTTGATTCCATTCCATTCCATTCCATTCAATTCTATACCATTCCATTCCATTCGATTCCATTCGATTCCATTCGATTCCATTCCATTCCATTCCATTAAATTCCATTCCATTCCATTCCATTCCATTCCATTCCATTCCATTCCATTCCATTCCATTCCATTCCATTCCGTTCTACTCGGGTTGATTCCATTCCATTCCATTCCATTCCATTCCATTCCATTCCATTCCATTCCATTCCATTCCATTCAATTCCATTCCATTCCATTCCATTCCAATCCAGTCCATTCTACTCGGGTTGATTTGATTCCATTCCATTCCATTCCATTCCATTCCATTCCATTCCATTCCATTCCATTCCATTCCATTCCATTCCATTCGATTCCATTCCATTCCATTCCAATCCATTCCATTCAACTCGGGTTGATTTGATTCCATTCCATTCCATTCCATTCCATTCGATTCCATTCGATTCCATTCCATTAAATTCCATTTCATTCCATTCCAGTCCATTCCATTCCATTCCATTCCATTCCATTCCATTCCATTCCGTTCTACTCGGGTTGATTCCATTCCATTCCATTCCATTCCATTCCATTCCATTCCATTCCATTCCATTCCATTCAAATCCATTCCATTCCATTCCGTTCCATTCCAATCCATTCCATTCTACTCGGGTTTATTCCATTCCATTTCATTCCATTCCATTCCATTCCATTCCATTCCATTCCAATCCATTCCATTCTACACGGGTTGATTCCATTCCATTCCATTCCATTCCATTCCATTCCATTCCATTCCGTTCCATTCCAATCCATTCCATTCTACTCGGGTTGATTCCATTCCATTCCATTCCATTCCATTCCATTCCATTCCATTCCATTCCAATCCATTCCATTCTACTCGGGTTGATTCCATTCCATTCCATTCCATTCCATTCCATTCCATTCCATTCCATTCCATTCCAATCCATTCCATTCAACTCGGGTTGATTCCATTCCATTCCATTCCATTCCATTCCATTCCATTCCATTCCGTTCCATTCCAATCCATTCCATTCTACTCGGGTTGATTCCATTCCATTCCATTCCATTCCATTCCATTCCATTCCATTCCATTCCATTCCATTCCAATCCATTCCATTCTACTCGGGTTGATTCCATTCCATTCCATTCCATTCCATTCCATTCCATTCCATTCCTTTCCATTCCATTCCATTAAATTTTATTCCATTCCATTCCATTCCATTCCATTCCATTCCATTACGTTCTACTCGGGTTGATTTCATTCCATTCCATTCAATTCCATTCCATTCCATTCCATTCCTTTCGATTCCATACGATTCCATTCCATTCCATTCCATTCCAACCCATTCCGTTCTACTCGGGTTGATTCCATTCCATTCCATTCCATTCCATTCGATTCCATTCCATTCCATTTCAATCCATTCCATTCTACTCGGGTTGATTCCATTCCATTCCATTCCATTCCATTCCATTCCATTCCATTCCATTCCATTCCATTCCAGTCCATTCCTATCCATTCCTTTCTATTCGGGTTGATTCCATTCCGTTCCATTCCATTCCATTCCATTCCATTCCATTCCATTCCATTCCTTTCGATTCCATTCCATTCCATTCCATTCCATTCCATTCCATTCCATTCCATTCCATTCCATTCCATTCTATTGCATTCCATTCCATTCCATTCCATTCCGTTCTACTCGGGTTGATTCCAATCTATTCCATTCCATTCCATTCCGTTACATTCCATTCCATTCCATTCCATTCCATTCCGTTCCATTCCATTCCATTCCATTCCAGTCCATTCCAATCCATTCCATTCTACTCGGGTTGATTCCATTCCATTCCATTCCATTCCATTCCATTCCATTCCATTACATTCCATTCCAATCCATTCCATTCTACTCGGGTTGATTCCATTCCATTCCATTCCTTTCCATTCCATTCCATTCCATTGCATTCCATTCCATTCGATTCCATTCCATTCCATTCCATTCCATTCCATTCCATTCCATTCCATTAAATTTTATTCCAATCCATTCCATTCCATTCCTTTCCTTTCCATTCCATTCCATTCCATTCCATTCCATTCCATTCGATTCCATTCCATTCCATTCCATTCCATTCCAATCCATTCCATTCTACTCGGGTTGATTCCATTCCATTCCATTCCATTCCATTCCATTCCATTCCATTCCATTCCATTCCTTTCGATTCCATTCCATTCCATTCCATTCCATTCCATTCCATTCCATTCCATTCCATTCCATTCCATTCTATTGCATTCCATTCCATTCCATTCCATTCCGTTCTACTCGGGTTGAATCCAATCTATTCCATTCCATTCCATTCCGTTACATTCCATTCCATTCCATTCCATTCCATTCCGTTCCATTCCATTCCATTCCATTCCAGTCCATTCCAATCCATTCCATTCTACTCGGGTTGATTCCATTCCATTCCATTCCATTCCATTCCATTCCATTCCATTACATTCCATTCCAATCCATTCCATTCTACTCGGGTTGATTCCATTCCATTCCATTCCATTCCATTCCATTCCATTCCATTCCATTCCATTCCATTCCATTCGATTCCATTCCATTCCATTCCATTCCATTAAATTTTATTCCATTCCATTCCATTCCATTCCTTTCCTTTCCATTCCATTCCATTCCATTCCATTCCATTCCATTCGATTCCATTCCATTCCATTCCATTCCAATCCATTCCGTTCTACTCGGGTTGATTCCATTCCATTCCATTCCATTCCATTCCATTCCATTCCATTCCATTCGATTCCATTCGATTCCATTCCATTCCATTCCTTTAAATTCCCTTCCATTCCATTCCATTCCATTAAATTCCATTGCATTCCATTCCATTCCATTCCGTTCTACTCGGGTTGATTCCATTCCATTCCATTCCATTCCATTCCATTCCATTCCATTCCATTCCATTCGATTCCATTCGATTCCATTCCATTCCATTCCATTCCAATCCATTCCATTCTACTCGGGTTGATTCCATTCCATTCCATTCCATTCCATTCCATTCCATTCCATTCCATTCCATTCCATTCCATTCCATTCCATTCCAATCCATTCCATTCTACTCGGGTTGATTTGATTCCATTCCATTCCATTCCATTCCATTCCAGTCCAGTCCAGTCCATTCCAATCCATTCCATTCTACTCGGGTTGATTCCATTCCATTCCATTCCATTCCATTCCATTCCATTCCATTCCATTCCATTCCATTCCATTCCATTCCAATCCATTCCATTCTACTCGGGTTGATTCCATTCCATTCCATTCCATTCTATTCCACTCCATTCCATTTCATTCCATTCCATTCCATTTCATTCCATTCCATTCCATTCCATTCCATTCCATTCCATTCCAATCCATTCCATTCTACTCGGGTTGATTTGATTCCATTCCATTCCATTCCATTCCATTCCATTCCATTCCATTCCATTCCATTCCAGTCCATTCCAATCCATTCCATTCTACTCGGCTTGATTTGATTCCATTCCATTCCATTCCATTCCATTCCAGTCCTTTCCAATCCATTCCATTCTTCTCGGGTTGATTCCATTCCATTCCATTCCATTCCATTCCATTCCATTCCATTCCGTTCTACTCTGGTTGAATTCATTCCTTTCCATTGCATTCCATTCCATTCCATTCCATTCTATGCCATTCGATTCCATTCCATCCCATTTCAATCCATTCCGTTCTACTCGGGTTGATTCCATTCCATTCCATTCCATTCCATTCCATTCCATTCCATTCCATTCCATTCCAGTCCATTCCAATCCATTCCATTCTACTCGGGTTGATTCCATTCGATTCCATTCCATTCCATTGGATTCCATTCCATTCCATTCCATTCCATTCCATTCCATTCGATTCGATTCCATTCCATTCCAATCCATTCCATTCCATTCCATTCCATTCCATTCCATTCCTTTCCATTCCATTGGATTCCATTCCATTCCATTCCATTCCATTCCATTCCATTCCATTCCATTCCTTTCCATTCCATTCCATTCCATTCCGTTCCACTCGGGTTGATTCCATTCTATTCCATTCCATTCCATTCGATTCCATTCGATTCCATTCGATTCCATTCCATTCCATTCCATTAAATTTCATTCCATTCCATTCCATTCCATTCCATTCCATTCCATTCCATTCCGTTCGATTCGATTCCATTCCATTCCAATCCAATCCATTCCATTCTACTCCGGTTGATTCCATTGCATTCCATTCCATTCCATTCCATTCCATTCCGTTCCATTCCAATCCATTCCATTCTACTCGGGTTGATTCCATTCCATTCCATTCCATTCCATTCCATTCCATTCCATTCCATTCCAATCCATTCCATTCTACTCGGTTTGATTCCATTCCATTCCTTTCCATTCCATTCAATTCCATTCCATTCCATTCCATTCCAATCCATTCCATTCAACTCGGGTTGATTCCATTCAATTCCATTCCATTCCATTCCATTCCATTCCATTCCATTCCATTCCATTAAATTTTATTCCATTCCATTCCATTCCATTCCTTTCCATTCCATTCCATTCCATTACGTTCTACTCGGGTTGATTTCATTCCATTCCATTCCATTCCATTCCATTCCATTCCATTCCATTCCATTCCATTCCATTCCTTTCGATTCCATACGATTCCATTCCATTCCATTCCATTCCAATCCATTCCGTTCTACTCGGGTTGATTCCATTCCATTCCATTCCATTCCATTCGATTCCATTCCATTCCATTTCAATCCATTCCATTCTACTCGGGTTGATTCCATTCCATTCCATTCCATTCCATTCCATTCAATTCCATTCCATTCCATTCCAGTCCATTCCAATCCATTCCATTCTACTCGGGTTGATTCCATTCCATTCCATTCCATTCCATTCCATTCCATTCCATTCCATTCCATTCCATTCCTTTCAATTCCATTCCATTCCATTCCATTCCATTCCATTCCATTCCATTCCATTCCATTCCATTCCATTCCATTCTATTGCATTCCATTCCATTCCATTCCATTCCGTTCTACTCGGGTTGATTCCAATCTATTCCATTCCATTCTATTCCGTTACATTCCATTCCATTCCATTCCATTCCATTCCGTTCCATTCCATTCCATTCCATTCCAGTCCATTCCAATCCATTCCATTCTACTCGGGTTGATTCCATTCCATTCCATTCCATTACATTACATTCCATTCCAATCCATTCCATTCTACTTGAGTTGATACCATTCCATTCCATTCCATTCCATTCCATTCCATTCCATTCGATTCCATTCCATTCCATTAAATTTTATTCCATTCCATTCCATTCCATTCCTTTCCTTTCCATTCCATTCCATTCCATACCATTACGTTGTACTCGGGTTGATTTCATTCCATTCCATTCCATTCCATTCCATTCCATTCCATTCCATTACATTCCATTCCACTCGATTCCATTCCATTCCATTCCATTCCATTCCATTCCATTCCATTCCATTCCAATCCATTCCGTTCTACTCGGGTTGATTCCATTCCATTCCATTCCATTCCATTCCATTCCATTCCATTTCAATCCATTCCATTCTACTCGGGTTGATTCCATTCCATTCCATTCCATTCCATTCCATTCCATTCCATTCCATTCCATTCCATTCCAATCCATTCCATTCTACTCGGGTTGATTCCATTCCATTCCATTCCATTCAATTCCATTCCATTCCATTCCATTCCATTCCATTCCATTCCATTCCAATCCATTCCATTCAACTCGGGTTGATTCCATTCCATTCCATTCCATTCCATTCCATTAAATTTTATTCCATTCCATTCCATTCCATTCCTTTCCATTCCATTCCATTCCATTACGTTCTACTCGGGTTGATTTCATTCCATTCCATTCCATTCCATTCAATTCCATTCCATTCCATTCCATTCCTTTCGATTCCATACTATTCCATTCCATTCCATTCCATTCCAATCCATTCCGTTCTACTCGGGTTGATTCCATTCCATTCCATTCCATTCCATTCCAGTCTATACCATTCCATTCCATTCGATTCCATTCGATTCCATTCGATTCCATTCCATTCCATTCCATTAAATTCCATTCCATTCCATTCCATTCCATTCCATTCCATTCCATTCCATTCCATTCCATTCCATTCCATTCCGTTCTACTCGGGTTGATTCCATTCCATTCCATTCCATTCCATTCCATTCCATTCCATTCCATTCCATTCCATTCCATTCCATTCGATTCCATTCAATTCCATTCCATTCCATTCCATTCCAATCCAGTCCATTCTACTCGGGTTGATTTGATTCCATTCCATTCCATTCCATTCCATTCCATTCCATTCCATTCCATTCCATTCCATTCCATTCCATTCCATTCCATTCCATTCGATTCCATTCCATTCCATTCCAATCCATTCCATTCAACTCGGGTTGATTTGATTCCATTCCATTCCATTCCATTCCATTCGATTCCATTCGATTCCATTCCATTCCATTCCATTAAATTCCATTTCATTCCATTCCAGTCCATTCCATTCCATTCCATTCCATTCCATTCCATTCCATTCCGTTCTACTCGGGTTGATTCCATTCCATTCCATTCCATTCCATTCCATTCCATTCCATTCCATTCCATTCGATTCCATTCAAATCCATTCCATTCCATTCCGTTCCATTCCAATCCATTCCATTCTACTCGGGTTTATTCCATTCCATTTCATTCCATTCCATTCCATTCCATTCCATTCCATTCCAATCCATTCCATTCTACACGGGTTGATTCCATTCCATTCCATTCCATTCCATTCCTTTCCATTCCGTTCCATTCCAGTCCAGTCCAGTCCATTCCAATCCATTCCATTCTACTCGGGTTGATTCCATTCCATTCCATTCCATTCCATTCCATTCCATTCCATTCCAATCCATTCCATTCTACTCGGGTTGATTCCATTCCATTCCATTCCATTCTATTCCACTCCATTCCATTTCATTCCATTCCATTCCATTTCATTCCATTCCATTCCATTCCATTCCATTCCATTCCATTCCAATCCATTCCATTCTACTCGGGTTGATTTGATTCCATTCCATTCCATTCCATTCCATTCCATTCCATTCCATTCCATTCCATTCCAGTCCATTCCAATCCATTCCATTCTACTCGGCTTGATTTGATTCCATTCCATTCCATTCCATTCCATTCCATTCCAGTCCATTCCAATCCATTCCATTCTTCTCGGGTTGATTCCATTCCATTCCATTCCATTCCATTCCATTCCATTCCATTCCGTTCTACTCTGGTTGAATTCATTCCTTTCCATTGCATTCCATTCCATTCCATTCCATTCTATGCCATTCGATTCCATTCCATCCCATTTCAATCCATTCCGTTCTACTCGGGTTGATTCCATTCCATTCCATTCCATTCCACTCCATTCCATTCCATTCCAGTCCATTCCAATCTATTCCATTCTACTCGGGTTGATTCCATTCGATTCCATTCCATTCCATTGGATTCCATTCCATTCCATTCCATTCCATTCCATTCCATTCCATTCGATTCGATTCCATTCCAATCCATTCCATTCCATTCCATTCCATTCCATTCCATTCCATTCCATTCCATTCCTTTCCATTCCATTGGATTCCATTCCATTCCATTCCATTCCATTCCATTCCATTCCATTCCATTCCTTTCCATTCCATTCCATTCCATTCCGTTCCACTCGGGTTGATTCCATTCTATTCCATTCCATTCCATTCGATTCCATTCGATTCCATTCGATTCCATTCCATTCCATTCCATTAAATTTCATTCCATTCCATTCCATTCCATTCCATTCCATTCCGTTCGATTCCATTCCATTCCATTCCAATCCAATCCATTCCATTCTACTCCGGTTGATTCCATTGCATTCCATTCCATTCCATTCCATTCCATTCCGTTCCATTCCAATCCATTCCATTCTACTCGGGTTGATTCCATTCCATTCCATTCCATTCCATTCCAATCCATTCCATTCTACTCGGGTTGATTCCATTCCATTCCATTCCATTCCATTCCATTCCATTCCATTCCATTCCAATCCATTCCATTCAACTCGGGTTGATTCCATTCAATTCCATTCCATTCCATTCCATTCCATTCCATTCCATTCCATTCCATTCCATTAAATTTTATTCCATTCCATTCCATTCCATTCCTTTCCATTCCATTCCATTCCATTACGTTCTACTCGGGTTGATTTCATTCCATTCCATCCCATTCCATTCCATTCCATTCCATTCCATTCCTTTCGATTCCATACGATTCCATACCATTCCATTCCATTCCAATCCATTCCGTTCTACTCGGGTTGATTCCATTCCATTCCATTCCATTCCATTCGATTCCATTCCATTCCATTTCAATCCATTCCATTCTACTCGGGTTGATTCCATTCCATTCCATTCCATTCCATTCCATTCAATTCCATTCCATTCCATTCCAGTCCATTCCAATCCATTCCATTCTACTCGGGTTGATTCCATTCCATTCCATTCCATTCCATTCCATTCCATTCCATTCCATTCCATTCCATTCCTTTCAATTCCATTCCATTCCATTCCATTCCATTCCATTAAATTCCATTCCATTCCATTCCATTCCATTCCATTCCATTCTATTGCATTCCATTCCATTCCATTCCATTCCGTTCTACTCGGGTTGATTCCAATCTATTCCATTCCATTCTATTCCGTTACATTCCATTCCATTCCATTCCATTCCATTCCGTTCCATTCCATTCCATTCCATTCCAGTCCATTCCAATCCATTCCATTCTACTCGGGTTGATTCCATTCCATTCCATTCCATTCCAATACATTCCATTCCAATCCATTCCATTCTACTTGGGTTGATACCATTCCATTCCATTCCATTCCATTCCATTCCATTCCATTCGATTCCATTCCATTCCATTAAATTTTATTCCATTCCATTCCATTCCATTCCTTTCCTTTCCATTCCATTCCATTCCATTCCATTACGTTCTACTCGGGTTGATTTCATTCCATTCCATTCCATTCCATTCCATTCCATTCCATTCCATTCCATTCCAATCCATTCCGTTCTACTCGGGTTGATTCCATTCCATTCCATTCCATTCCATTCGATTCCATTCCATTCCATTTCAATCCATTCCATTCTACTCGGGTTGATTCCATTCCATTCCATTCCATTCCATTCCATTCCATTCCATTCCATTCCATTCCACTCGATTCCATTCCATTCCATTCCGTTCTACTCGGGTTGATTCTATTCCATTCCATTCCATTCCATTCCATTCCATTCCATTCCATTCCAGTCCATTCCAATCCATTCCATTCTACTCGGGTTTGATTCCATTCCGTTCCATTCCATTCCATTCCATTCCATTCCATTCCATTCCATTCCATTCCTTTCGATTCCATTCCATTCCATTTTATTCCATTCCATTCCATTCCATTCCATTCCATTCCATTCTATTGCATTCCATTCCATTCCATTCCATTCCGTTCTACTCGGGTTGATTCCAATCTATTCCATTCCATTCCATTCCGTTACATTCCATTCCATTCCATTCCATTCCATTCCATTCCGTTCCATTCCATTCCATTCCATTCCAGTCCATTCCAATCCTTTCCATTCTACTCGGGTTGATTCCATTCCATTCCATTCCATTCCATTCCATTCCATTACATTCCATTCCAATCCATTCCATTCTACTCGGGTTGATTCCATTCCATTTCATTCCATTCCATTCCATTCCATTCCATTCCATTCCATTAAATTTTATTCCATTCCATTCCATTCCATTCCTTTCCATTCCATTCCATTCCATTACGTTCTACTCGGGTTGATTTCATTCCATTCCATTCCATTCTATTCCATTCCATTCCATTCCATTCCATTCCATTCCATTCCTTTCGATTCCATACGATTCCATTCCATTCCTTTCCATTCCAATCCATTCCGTTCTACTCGGGTTGATTCCATTCCATTCCATTCCATTCTATTCGATTCCATTCCATTCCATTTCAATCCATTCCATTCTACTCGGGTTGATTCCATACCATTCCAT